>NC_056727.1:1041845878-1041963673 GCF_019279795.1 Protopterus annectens | reverse complement strand
CATGAAACCATTATTAATGTTTACTTAAACATCTGATGACATATCTACATATTTTGTCATCAAACCTTGGGCCATGTTTTCTTTATACAACTACTTGGTGACCTATCAGAAATCTCTGTCATCAAACATGGCTCATGTTTCCTTCATACAAATATCTGATGTCATATCTGCAAACTGTCATCAAATCTGGCACGTGTCCTATATACAAATATCTGATGACATACAGTATCTATGAGCTCTGCCATCACATCTTAAGTCATGTTTCCTTTATACAAATGTCTGATGACATATACACAATCTCTATCATAAAACCATGGTTAATGTTTCCTTTATAGAAATATCTGATGAGATATCTACTAGCTGTGTCATCAAATCTGGCTCATGTTTCCTTCATACAAGACTATGATGACATATCTACAACCTCTGTTATCAAACAGTAGCTCATGTTTCCTTTATACAAATATCTGATGAAATTTATACTAATATTTGATGACATATCTACAAGCTCTGTCATCAAACCTGACTCATGTTTCCTGCATACAAATATCTGTTGACATATTTACAAAGTCTGTCATCAAACAGTGGCTCATGTTTCCTTTTTAAAAATATCTGATTACATATCTGCAATCTCTGTCATCAAACCCTGCTCATGTTTCCTTTATTCAAATATCTGATAAAATATCTACAAGCTCCATCATCAAACCTGGCTCATGTTTCTTTTACACAAATATCTTATGACATATCTACAAGCTCTGTCATCAAACATGGCTCATGTTTCCTTTATACAAATATCTGATGACATGCAGCAGTGGCAGCTGGTGACTTCAAATCAAAGGGGGGCTGCAGGAGCCAGCGGAATGGGTGGGATTAAGGGGAAGGGGTGTGGCCAACCAGAAAGGGTAGGAGCTATGCTCAAAACCACAAAAACTAACTTTAATTAAATACACTGCCCTGGGTGACAAACCATCATTATGAGAGTCCAATCAAGACAAAAATAAGTGTAGAAGAATAAAAATATTTCAATGCATTGGCTGCATGACTGCTTACTTAATATCTAGATGGAAACAAAAGGTTGTGAGGCATGAAAAAATAAATTACTTTTTAAATACATTACTGGAATACCAGTCAAAATCAAGTACAAGCAAAACCAGAAGCACTCAACTCAAACCACTTCTCCTTGCACTGCAGTTCTAATTATAATTTATATTCAGCTTTATTAAAGTGCCAAGTAACATGCTGAAAGTAGAAATCTCTGTGATGCCCCCACTTGTAAAATGTTTCTTATCCAAAAACGACCTGCTGCCTGACAACTATCTACTTGTTTCATGGGGAAAACATGTAAGTAAAAAATGAAAAGCAAACAAGAAACAAGCTCAAGATAGATTGCTTAAAGGATTACTGTACAGGTTATGGACCACACATGATTGGCATTCTGTTTAGTTTACGGGTAAAGTCTGTAGAGATGACTGGTAGTCTCCAACAAGTGTAATGAGCTTTTTAAAATAATGGAATCCTGTCCTTTAATACCCGAGGCTTATACATTATCTAGTCAAGTATTCTCTGCATGGCAACAACAGAAAGGCGTTCAATGTTGGCAATTCTTTAACAGTATGCTTATTAAAGCTTACTTGCATCTTATGATCTCAGACAAGCTTACATTATGGTCATTAAAGCATTGCTACTTAAACACAGAGCAACAGGCACTTTGAGTAATAAGCATAAATCAACAGTACAAAAATATGACAGAAACCAGACCTTTCTGCAAAATCAAGGACAGATGAAAAGCCACTGTAGTACTTGTGTCTACCTTGGATGGGGGGGGGGGGGGGCACTGCACATTTACACTGCATAACTACTCCTTGCCTTGCTTGGACACATCTGGCATCAGTACATGGTGGAGTGGGGTGCAAGAAGTATGTCACAATTTGAAATGTCTCTGGCGGACTGTGATGGCCCTGACACGTGTCATACCTCTCAACCTCAGAGCAAGAAATCTGGACAAAGCCATACACAGAAGTGGGACAAATGCCCACAAATAAGGACAATTTTTAAATATTGCTCTAATAAACTTAGAAAGATAATAGAATAGGTCTTGCATTAGTATGACTTTTCTGAAGGGTATAAAATCTGAAACTCAAATGTCTGCCATTATTTTCTAACTTCAGTCTTTAGTGATTTGTCACTAATTTGCCAAAAAACACAATTTTATGAAAAATGGACCAAATGTGATGCAAAAATATAAAATAGCCACACAATACAGCTGGGAACATGTCAAAGAAGGGACACTTTAATATTAGTACTGCTAACTTGAGCAGCTGACAAAATAAAAGAATCTACATGCATTTCAAGTAATCTATAACTTTGATTATTACAGTTATTTCTTAATTGTAAACCCTCCATGTTTTCTTCCAAAATTGCTATTTTGCGGAGGGATTATTAGGGGTAAGAGCAACATTTTAATCCACAATCTGAGACAGTTGAGAGGTTGGCTATGCCTAATTCTATAAAGCAATTTATTTGCATGTACCTCTCAACCTGTTAATGCAGTAAATCTGAACAAGGCCAAATATACTGGGGGAACATATAAACAGTACTAAAAATTGCTCTTGTATAAATTGAGACAGTTGATATAATAACAGTTCTTACTTTAGCATGCATTTTTCTGAAGGTTATGAAGTCTGAAACTCAGTGTATCATTATTTAGTGACTTAATTTCTAAATGATTTGCCAGAAAACTACAAATTTTATGAAGAACAAACCAAAAATAAGAAGCAAAAATCTATTCATTCTTTGAAAATCTGGACAGTTGGGAGGAATAGTTCAGCTGGGCCTGTCTGAGTTTGCTGCCCTTCCCCCCTGACAAAATCACGGTTGAATGGAGCCTCTGCAGCCATTCCTATGAACCATTACTTGGCTATTTCACTCCATTTACCATAAACACTAATGTGCATACTGCTTTACTTGTATGATGAGTTGGACTTCATTTGAAAGTTTTATTTTGTATTTTACAGCACAAACACTAAGTCATCTACTAAACAAAGCAATGCAGTCTCACAATGAAAACTTAGCATTAAAACTTCTCTGCTCTTGAAACTCACATTCATTGAAACAGCATTGAAACCCACATTCAAAGAAAATACATTTTGCCAGTGGCAGATAAAGATTAATTTTGGGCTGTTTTTAAATCATAGGCCCCTTGCATATGAAACATACATGTGCTCTTTGATACACCTTCCTCATTGTACTAAATTATATTCCTTGTACAATATATTACAGTTGTTAGAGGGCGTTTTAAATTTGTTTTGAACATTTTTCCGGTAAACAATGAAACAAAATGCATGCACCCATAGTGGCAAAACTGCCCAGTTCAGAACATTTATCATAAAAGTCTACTCAGACTTCTGCAGTCCACCATTATCAGTAAATACGCACAATTCTACAGTCCACCATTATCAGTAAATATGCACAATTCTACAGTCCATTATCAGTAAATATTTACAATTCTACAGTCCATTATCAGTAAATATGCACTATCTCTGAAGTAAAAGTCATCTAAATAATTCCACATTAAAGAAATATGTAACTAATGAAGAGGTTGCTGCTAGCAAACACCTTTATATTTTATGGTTTCATCGAAAAATAAAGTGCCTGTTGCCCCTCAGGAATAAATTGCCTATATTACATTAAAAAAATGATAAGCTAGTAATATTGCAAGAGGAAATGGATGGCAAACTGATAACGAACTCATAGTTAGTATCTTCACCAAGGAGAACATTCTCAGTACAGCAGCATCCACCCCTTGTGGGAGTAGAATCCACAGCCTTCTGCATCAAAGACAAGTACACAACTTGTTGTGCTATTAACAAGGCAAACCAACTTCACTTAAGCAGCACTAAACTTCTGTTCCCCTGCAGCTCTCAGCTCCTTGTAAAATCTACTCAATACTCAACTTTGCAGCACAAGAAAACTGGAAAAAGCCAAAATTTACTGGGGGGGGGGGGGTCAAAAGCCCAAAAACCAGGGACACAAACATTGCTTGTATAATCTTGGAAATTTGCTAGAACCATACATTTTACTGCCAAGCTCCCTGTGCAAAACAGAGCAACATACCACTACGCCATATCAGCTGTTTTGTAAAAGAGGAAGACTGAAACTTAAATGGCTATCATTTAGTGAATTCAGTTCTCACCATAGCTGTCAACCTCTTAGTACAAAACACCTGGACAAACCCAGTAATGAGGGAATACAGCCCTCAAACATTCAGTGAATTCAGTTCTTGCCATAGCTGTCAACCTTAGCACAAAAGACCTGGACGAAGCCAATAATGAGGGAATGCAGTCCCAAAAATAGGGACAAATTTCAAATATTCATCTTATAAACTTAAAAAAATTGCTAGAATAAAAGGTTGTGTTACGGTTGTGTTACTATGTATTTTCTGAAGAACATGAAGTCTGAAATTCAAATGCCTGTCAATTTTACTGCTGACAGAATAAAAACAATTTTCAGCAGAGACCCAGGGAGAAATACTGCGGACACACACATCTTTGTAAAATGACAGGGCACCAGAGCAAATCCACACAAACACAGGGAGGAGATGCAGACTCCACACAGAAGGCAACCCAGCCAAGAATCAAACCAGAAAATCTATAGCTGTGAGGCAACAATACTACCACTACACCATCAAATATGCAAGGACTTAAACATTCAGAAACCTGAAGTCTGAAATTCAAATGCCTGTCAATTTTATTTAACATTTGTTAATCAGGACAGTCTGACTTAGAACAAAAAAAAATTCAGCAGAGGCCCAAAAAGAAATAATGCAGACATGTCTTTGTAACATGGGAGGACACAAAAGCAAATCCACACAAACACAGGGAGAAGATAAAGACCCCACAAAGAAGGCACCCCAGCCAAGAAGCAAACTTGAGAACCTGCAGCTGTGATGCAACAATGCTACAACTGCCCCATCAAATACCAAGCATTGCAACATTTACAAACCACAGATATTATGAGGAACATATCAGATCAAACATGAGGCAAAAATCTGCAGTTTTTTTTTCACAAATGGTGGTGGGTAGGGAATTAAGGTCTTTAAAAGCTGCATACAAGGTACAGGATTCAAGCCTGAGGTATTCCCTACCATACACACAAACACCTGTAGTAGCAAACCACAAAAACTAAATATACTGCATTGGGTGCCAAACAGTTGTCATGAGAGTCCAATCAAGACAAAATGAAGTGTAGAAAAATAAAAATATTTCAATGCATTGGCTGCATGACAGCTTAATATCTAGATGGAAACAAAAAAGGTTGTGAGGCATGAAGAAATAAATTACTTTTTTTAAATACATTAATGGAATGCCAGTCAAAATCAAGTATAAGAAAAACAAGCAGCACTCAACTCAAATCACTTCTTGCACTGCAGTTCTAATTATAATTTATATTCAGCTTTATTAAAGTAACAAGTAACATGCTGAAAGTAGAAATCTCTGATGCCCCCACTTGTAAAAATGTTCCTTATCCAAAAAAGACCTGCTGCCTGACAACTACTTGTTTCATGGGGAAAACATGATCAAAGTAAAAAATGAAAAGCAAACAAGAAATAAGCTCAAGATACATTGCTTAAAAGGATTACTGTACAGGTTATAGACCACACGATTGGCATTCGGTTTATGGTTAAAGCCTGCAGAGATGACTGTAAGTCTCCAAGTGTAATGAGACTCTTAAAATAATGTAATTCTGTCCTTTATTACAAATACTGGCATATGCATTTCAATACCCAAGGCTTATACATTATCTAGTTAAGTATTCTCTACATGGCAACTGAAAGGCTTTCAATGTTGGCAATTCTTTAACAGTATGCTTATTAAAGCTTACTTGCATCTTGCAATCTCAGCCAAGCTTACCTGATGGTCATTAAAGTATTGCTACTTAAACACAGAGCAACATGCACTTTGAGTAATAAGCATAAATCAACAGTACAAAAAATATGACAGAAACCAGACCATTCTGCAAAAATCAAGGACAGATGAAAAGCCACTCTAGTACTTCTGTCTACCTTGGATGGGTGGGATTCTCTGCACATTTATACTGCATAACTATTCCTTGCCTTGCTTCGACACATCCAGAGTCACTACATGGGGGAGTGGGGTGTAACAAGTATGTCACAGTTTGAAATGTCTCTGGCTGACTTGTGATGGCCCTGACACATTTGTCATACCTTTCAACCTCAGAGCAAGAAATCTGGACAAAGCCATACAAAGAAATGGGACAAAGGTCCTAAAATAAGGACAATTTTTAAAATATCGCTCTTATAACCTTAGAAAGCTAATAGAGGTCTTGCATTAGTATGAATTTTCTGAATGGTATGAAATCTGAAACTCAAATGTCTGTCATTATTTTCTAACTTCAGTCTTTAATTACTTGTCACTAATTTGCCAAAAAAACACAATTTTATGAAAAATGGACCAAAAAATGTGATGTAAAAATATAAAATAGCAACACAATACAGCTGGGAAACTGTCAAAGAAGGGACACTTTAATATTAGTACTGCTAACTTGAGCAGCTGACAAAATAAAATAATCTACATGCATTTCTGAAATAAAAGTAATCTGATTATTACAATTATTTCTTAATTATAAACCCTCCATGTTTTCTTCCAAAATTGCTATTTTGTGGAGGGATCATTAGGGAAGAGCAACATTTTGAGTCAAAATCAGGGACAGTTCAGAGGTTTGGCTATGCCTAATTCTATAAAGCAATTTATTTGCATGTACCTCTCAACCTGTTAATGCAATAAATCTGGACAAGGCCAGATATATTGGGGAACATATAAACAGTACTAAAATTGCTCTTGTATAAACTGGGACATAAATCTGGACAAGGCCAAATATATTGGGGAACATATAAACAGTACTAAAATGCTCTTCTATAAACTGGGACAGTTGATAGAACAGGTCTTACTTTAGCATGCATTTTTCTGAAGGTTATGAAGTCTGAAACTAGGTGTGTCATTATTTAGTGACTTAATTCCTAAATGATTTGCCAGAAAACCACAAATTTTTATGAGGAACAAATCAAAAATAAGAAGCAAAACATCTATTCATTCTTTGAAAATCTGGACAGTTGGGAGGTATGGTTCAGCTGGGGCTGTCTAAGTTTGCCGCCCTTCCCCCTCACAAAACCCTGGTCGAATGGAGCCTCCCTGCAGCCATTCCAATGATCCATTAATTTGCTATTTCACTCCATTTACCATAAGCACTAATGTGCATACTGATTTACTTCTATAATGATTTGAACTGCATTTGAAAGTTTTATTTTTGCATTTTACAGCACAAACACTAAGACATAACAAACTTGGCATTAAACCTTCTCTGCCCTTGAAACTCACATTCACTGAAACAACATTAAAATCCACATTCAAAGAAAATACATTTTACTCGTGGCAGATAAAAATTAATTCTGGGCTGTTTTCAAATCATAGGCCCCTTGCATATGAAACATACATGTGCTCTTTGATACACCTTCCTATTGCTTTGAACATTTTTCCAGTAAACAATGAAACAAAACTGTCCAATTCAGAACATTTCCATCATAAAAGTCTACTCAAACTTCTACAGTCCACTATTATCAGTAAATATGCACAATATCTGAAGTAGGAAAAAGTCATCTAAATAATTCCACGTTAAATAAATCTGTAATGAAGAGGTTGGTGCTAACAATCACCTTTATATTTCATGGTTTCATCGAACAATAAAGTGTCTGATGCCCCTGTGGAATAAATTGCCTAAATTACATTAAAAATAAGCTAGTAATATTGCAATAGGAAATGGATGGCAAACTGATAACAGGCTCATAATTAGTATCTTAACTTTCAGCATTCACCCCTTATGGGAGTAGAACCAACAACCTTCTGCATCAAAAGCAAGCACACAGCCTGTTGTGCTATTAGCACTAAACTTCTCTTCCCCTGCAGCTCTCAGCTCCTTGTAAAATCTGCTCAATACTCAACTGCATCTCAACTTCGCAGCACAATAAGTCTGGAAAAAGCCAAATTTATTGGGGTGGGTCAAAAGGGCAAAAACCAAGGACACATTAAACATTGCTTGTATAATCTTGGAAAGCTGCTAGAATAAAATGCTGTGTTACCACGGTACCACCATACATTTTACTGCCAAAGTCCCTGTGCAAAAAAAAAAGAGTCAGAACATACGACTATGCCAAATCACCTGCTTTGTGAAAGAAAAATGCTGTGTTACCACCGTACATTTTACAGACAAGGTCCCTGTGCAAAACAGTCAAGAGCAACATACCACTATGCCAAATCAGCTGTTTTGTGAATGAGAGGAAGACTGAAACTTAAATGGCTATCATTTAATTAATTCAGTTCTCACCATAGCTGTCAACCTCTTAGCACAAAACACCTGGACAAACCCAGTAATGAGGGAATACAGCCCTCAAACATATTCAGTAAATTCAGTTCTTGCCATAGCTGTCAACCTTAGCACAAAAAACCTGGACAGAGCCACTAACAGGGTATTACAGTCCCAAAAATAAGGAAAATTTTCAAATAGTCATCTTATAAACTTAATAAATTGCTATAATAAAAGGTTGTGTTACTATATATTTATTGCTAGAATAAAAAGTTGTTTTATTATGTATTTTCTGAAGACTATGAAGTCTGAAATTCAAATGCCTGTCAGTTTTACTTCTGATGGAATAAAAACAATTTTCAGCAGAGGCCCAGGGAGAAATACTGTAGATACGTCTTTGTAAAATGGCAGGATACCAGAGCAAATCCACACAAACACAGAGATAAGATGGAGACTCCACAAAGAAGGCACCACAGCCAAGAATCAAACCACAAATCCTGTAGCTATGAGGCAACAATACTCCCACTGCACCATCAAATATGTAAGAAATTAAACATTCAGAAACCTGAAGTCTGAAATTCAAATGCCTGTCAATTTTATTTAACATTTGTTAATCAGGACAGTCTGACTTGGAACAAAAAAACAATTTTCAGCAGAGGCCCAGGAAGAAATAATGCAGACATGTCTTTGTAACATGGGAGGACACAAAAGCAAACCCACACAAACAAAGGGAGAAGATACAGACCCCACAAAGAAGGAACCCCAGCCAAGAATCAAACCTGAAAACCTGCAGCTGTGAGGCAACAATGCTACTACTACACCATCAAATATCAAGCAAACAGACCCCACAAAGAAGGAACCCCCAACACTGCTACTACTACACCATCAAATATCAAGCAAACAACACAACAAAGAAGGAACCCCAGCCAAGAATCAAACCTGAGAACCTGCAGCTGTGAAGCAACAATGCTACTACTACACCATCAAATATCAAGCTTTGCAATATTTACAAACCACAGATATTATGAGGAACAGATCAGATCAAATATGAGGCAAAAATCTGTAATTTTTTTACAAATGGTGGTGGGTAGGGAACTCAAGTCTTTAACACCTGCAGACAGGGTACAGGGTTCAAGCCTGAGGTATTCCCTACCACACCACCATGAGCACCTGGGGCATTTTCACACATACACACACACACACACACACACACCCTTCCCTACCATTACTAAACAGTAATAAACTTCCCTACCATTCTAAACAGTAAACTAATTAACGCACTTACCTGGGCTTGCTGCCCATTCTCCATAACGTAATCCAAATGTGCCCGCGCAATAATCCAAAGACCCGTGAGATTCCCGCGATCCGATGAGAGAGACTGACTGCTGGTGTTGCAGTCCGGCCCCGACGCGTTTTCCCAGCGAGTCTGTGCACTTTAAAAGTGCACAGACGTCTCCTCATGTTTCCCTACCTGGACTGCCGGGAGCATGCGCAGTAGACTCGCAGTAGTCTGGACTACTGCGCATGCGCGAAGTCCGCGAATTTAAAAAATTTTTTTTTTCTTTTTTTTTTTTTAATTTCTTTTTAGTTCTTTTGTTGAGGGGGCTGCAGTCCGGCAGTCCAATAGCACGGGCCGCCCCTGACATGCAGTATATACAAGCTCTGTCAACAAGCATTGAGTCATGTTTCCTTTATACAAATATCTGATGACATATCTACAATCTCTGTCATCAAACCTGACTCATGTTTCCTTTATACTAATATCTGATGACATATCTACAATCCCTGTCATCAACCTGTGGTTAATGTTTCTTTTATAGAAATATCTGATGACATATCTAAAAGCTCTGTCATCAAATCTGGCTCATGTTTCCTTCATACAAGACTTTGATAACATATCTACAAGTGCTATCACCAAACGTGGCTCATATTTCCATTATTCAAATGCCTGATGGCATATCTACAATCTCTGTCATCAAACCAGGATCATGTTTCCTTTATACTAATATTTGATGACATATCTACAAGCTCTGTCATCAAACCTGACTCATGTTTCCTGCATACAAATATCTGTTGACATATTTACAAAGTCTGTCATCAAACAGTGGCTCATGTTTCCTTTTTAAAAATATCTGATAACATATCTACAAGCTCCATCATCAAACCTGGCTCATGTTTCTTTTACACAAATATCTTATCACATATATATAAGCTCTGTCATCAAACATGGCTCATGTTTCCTTTATACAAATATCTGATAACATGCAGTATATACAAGCTCTGTCAACAAGCCTTGAGTCATGTTTCCTTTATATAAATATCTGATGACATATCTACAATCTCTGCCATAAAACCATAGTTAATGTTTCCTTTATACAAATATCTGATGACATATCTACAATCTCTGCCATAAAACCATAGTTAATGTTTCCTTTATACAAATATCTGATGACATATCTACAATCCCTGCCATCAAACCATAGTTAGTGTTTCCTTTATACAAATATCTGATGACATATCTACAATCTCTGCCATCAAACCATAGTTAATGTTTCCCTTATACAAATATCTGATGACATATCTACAATCTCTGTCATAAAACCTTGGGTCTTCCTTCCTTTATTCAAATATTTGATGACATATCTGCAATCTCTGTAATCAAACCTGGCTCATGTTTCTTTTATAAAAATATCTGATGACATACATTATCTATAAGCTCTATCATCAAACCTTGAGTCTTGTTTCCTTTATACAAATATCTGATGACATATCTACAATTGCTGTCATCACACCATAGTTAATTTTTCCTTTATAGAAATATCTGATGACATATCTACAAGCTCTGTCATCAAATCTGGCTCATGTTTCATTCATACAAATATGTGACAACATATCTACAATCTCTGTAATCAAACCTGGGTCATGTTTCCTTTATAAAAATATCTGATGACATACATTATCTATAAGCTCTACCATCAAACTTTGAGTCTTGTTTCCTTTATACAAATATTTGATGACATATCTACAATCACTGTCATCATACTGTGGGTAATGATTCCTTTATACAGATATCTGAAGACATATCTACACCCTCTGTCATCAAACCATGGTTAATGTTTCCTTTATACAAATATCTAATGACATCTAAAAGCTGTGTCTTCAAACCGTGGCTCATCTTTCATTTATAGAAATATCTTATGACATATCTTCAAGCTCTGTCATCAAACTTTGGCTCATATGTCCTTTATACAAATATCTTATGGTATTTCCGCAAGGTCTGTCATCAAACCTGGCTTATGATTCCTTTATACAAATATCTGATGACATAGCTACAAGCTCTATCATCAAACCTTGGCTCATGTTTCCTTTATACAAATATTTAATGACATATCTACAATCTCTGTCATCAAACCTGGCTCATGTTGCCTTTATACAAATATCTGAAAACATTTTACAAGCTCTGTCATCAAACTTGGCTCATGTTTTCTTTATACAAATATCTGATGACACATTTACAAGCTCTGTCATTCAACCTGTCTCGTTTCCTTTATACAGGTGTATGAAGACATATCTACAAGCTCTAGCATCAAGCTGTGGCTCATGTTTCCATTTTACAAATATCTGATGACACATCTATAAGCTCTATCATCAAACCTGGCTCATGGTTCCTTTATACAAACATCTGATGGCATATCTACAAGCTGCGTCATCAAGCTGTGGCTCATGTTTTCTATATACGGATATCAGATGACACATCTACAAGCTCTGCCATCAAACCTGACTCATGTTTCCTTTATACAAATAACTGATGAAATATTTACAAGCTCTGTCATCAAACCTGGCTCATGTTTCTTTTATAAAAATATCTGATAACATATCTACAAGATCTGTCAACAAACCTGGCTCATGTTTCCTGTATACAAATATCTGACAACACATCTACAAGCTTTGTCATCAAATTGTGGCTCACGTTCCCTTTATACAAATATCAGATGACACATGTACAGGGTCTGACATCACACCTGGCTCATGTTTCCTTTATGCAAATATGTGATGATATATCCATAAGCTCTGTCATCAAACCTGGCTCATGTTTCCTTTATACAAATATCTGATGATATATCTAAAATCTCTGTCATCACATCCATGGGTAATGTTTCCTTTATACAAATATCTGATGACGTATCTATAATCTCTGTCAAAAAACCTTTGGGCATGCTTCCTTTATACAAATATTTGATCACATATCTACAATCTCTGTCATCAAACCTGACTCATGTTTCCTTTATACAAATATCTGATGACATATCTACAATCACTGTCATCAAACCGTGGTTAATGTTTCCTTTATACGAATATCTGATGACATATCTACAGTCGCTGTCATCAAACCGTGACTAATGTTTCCTTTATACAAATATCTGATGACACATCTACAATCTCTGTCATCAAACCGTGGTTAATGTTTCCTTTATACAAATATCTGATGAAATATCTAAAAGCTGTGTCATCAAACATGGCACATGTTTCCTTTACACAAATATCTGATGACATATCAACAGGAGCTTTCATCAAACCTGGCTCATGTTTATTTTATACAAATATCTGATGACACATCTAAAAGCTCTGTCATCAACCTAGCTCATGTTTCCTTTACACAAATATCTGATAATATACAGTATCTACAAGCTCTGTCATCAATCCTTGAGTCATGTTTCCTTTATACAAATATTTGATGACATATTTACCATCTCTGTCATGAAACCATGGATAATGTTTCCTTTATATAAATATCTGATGATATATCCACAATCTCTGTCATCAAACCTTGAGTCATGTTTCCTTTTTAAAAATATCTGATGACATATCTACAATCTCTGTCATAAAACCGTGGTTAATATTTCCTTTATAGAAATATAATGATAACATATCTACAACATCTGTCATTAAACAGTGGCTCACATTTCCTTTATAGAAATATCTGATGACATATCTACAATCTCTGTCATCTAGCGTGGCTCATGTTTCCTTTATACAAATATCTGATGACATATCGAAAAGCTCTGTCATCAAACCTGGCTCATGTTTCCTTTATACAAATATCTGATGACATACAGCATCTGCAAGCTCTGTCATCAAATCTTGAGTCGTGTTTCCTTTATACAAATATCTGATGACATATATAGCATCTCTGTCATGAAACCATTGTTAATGTTTACTTTATACAAATATCTGATGACATATCTACAATCTTCGCCATCAAACCCTGGGTCATGTTTCCTTTATACAAATACTTGATGACCTATCTACAATCTCTGTCTTCAAACTTGGCTCATGTGTCCTTTATACAAATATCTGATGACAAATCTACAAGCTCTGTCATCAAACCTTGAGTCATGTTTCCTTTATACAAAAGTCTGATGACATATCTACAATCTATGTCATAAAATGGTGGTTAATGTTTCACTTATAAAAAATATCTGATGACACATCTACAAGCTGTGTCATCAAATCTGGCTCATGTTTCCTTCATACAAGACTTTAATGACATATCTACAACCTCTGTCATCAAACAGTAGCTACTTTTTCCTTTATACAAATATCTGATGACATATCTACAATCTCTGTCATCAAACCTGGCTCATGTTTTCTTTATACAGATATCTGATGACATTTCTACAATCTCTGTTATCAAACCTGCCTCATGTTTCCTTTATACTAATATCTGATGACATATCTACAATCTCTGTCATCAAACTGTGGTTAATGTTTCTTTTATAGAAATATCTGATGACATATCCTAAAGTTCTGTGATCAAATCTGGCTCATGTTTCCTTCATAAAAGACTTTGATGACATATCTACAAGCAGTGTCATCAAACATGGCTCATATTTCCTTTATACAAATGCCTGATGACATATCTACACTCTCTGTCATCAAACCAGGGTCATGTTTCCTTTATACAAATATTTGATGACATATCTACAAGCTCTATCATCAAAATTGGCTCATATTTCCTTCATACAAATATCTGTTGACATATTTACAAGGTATGCCATCAAACAGTGGCTCATGTTTCCTTTATAAAAATATCTGATTACATATCTACAGTCTCTGTCATCAAAGCCTGCTCATGTTTCCTTTATACAAATATCTGATGACATATCTACAAGGTCCGTCATCAAACCTGGCTCATGTTTCATTTATACAAATAACTGATAACATACCTACAAGCTCTGTCATCAAACCTGGCTCATGTTTCCTTTATACAAATATCTGATGACATATCTACAATTTTTGTCATCAAACCTGGCTGATGTTCCCTTTATACAAATACCCGATGATACATCTACAATGTCTGTCATCAAACCTGGCTCATGTTTCCTTTACACAAATATCTTATGACATATTTATAAGCTCTGACATCAACCATGGCTCATGTTTCATTTATACAAATATCTGATGACATACAGTATCTACAAGCTCTGTCAACAAATCTTGAGTCATGTTTTCTTTATACAAATATCTGATGACATATCTACAATCTCTGTAATCAAACCTGGCTCATGTTTCCTTTATAAAAATATCTGATGGCATACAGTCCCCGGGATTCATGAACGCTGCACCAGGCAGACGCATAGCGTAGGCGTTACAATGCCAAATATGGCCACCGAGCAATTCAGGTACGATCCAATTCCACGTGCACTACCGGCGTGCGCCGGATCTGCGCCACCTCTGGCGTAGGTATGCTAAACACCCCATGTGCGGTGTTGCACTATGCAAATGAAGGCATATAGCGATCCACGAAGTGGCGCAGGCGTAGCATAAGGGCACGGCAATGTAAACCAAAAAAAAAACGGTTTACATTTACCCAAACATAACATAGGAGTAACGGAAGGCTGTCAACGTCAGGTATCACACTGTTGCCATATGCCAATGGCGAAAGACACAGAGAATGTCAAAAGAAAACATGCACAACATGTAAATAATAACATAAATGGTATGTCCACAGAAACTCACAGCAGAACCCCAGGACATGTCTGCGGAAGGTGCTAAACAATGAAATAATATAACAATGTCATAAAACAGCAGTGCAATACACATCAGCTTCACAGCCACAATACACCATGGTATGCATGGAAAGCCACATCCACGGTGCAAGGGTTGCCAAGGAGTCGCAGCAGTGTTCGGCGTGGTAACTATGAATTAGTAGTCAATGCCATGCAAATGAGGCAGATAATACTGAATCACAAACCCCCCGCCGGCGTAAGGCTGTACCAAATGGCACAGCGGTAATACACCGAGGAGTGGCTCAGAGGGAATACATGTCACCTGCAGAGGGGTGTGCCACTGTAGGAGGAAGCACATTGGAGCTCAGCAAACCTGGGCTGTACATTGCACATCACAGCTGCAGGACCGGCGTGTGGGGAAATAGTTGAGCTGAGAGCACACAATGTGCGCAGAGGTGCATGTGCACGAGGATGACTACGTTCCCTTAACTCAGTCATATGATGCTCGCCCCGCAAATAACATCGGAAACAGGAAGGTGATGTTGAGAATATGAGGAAATGCGGAAGCAGTGTAATTGGAGTAGTAATGAGAAATCGACAGCAATCAACCCACGAAGGCCAATCAGCGGCAGCTGACAACTCTGCATGCAGAAACCTGCAAAACGGGATAGGGGAGGCATATGAATGCAAAGAAAGTAGGGGAGGTAGCAGATTGCAAAGAGTGAAGACCTGACACAGCAGAGCCAAGTAGACAGGCAGCATAACGGTGGCGGCACACAAAACGCACGATATGCCATGTCCCAGAAACTACACATGACAGGGCTCTGCAGGATACATGCCAGGAAATAGTAGGTGCAACGTGCAGAAACAGTAAGGTAAGGTCGAAAGCTAATCCATTGCAGGCAAGAGTAATGCAACACCAAATGCAACAGCATTGCAGTGTCAACGGTAAAACACGGAAGATAATCCCCAGATACGGCCGCACAGACACACCCTATGACATCACCGGGTGTACAGCACAACAGTATAAAGTGTGAATGCACACAACACACAGCCGTGTATTCCCAAACGCTGCACCATAGGTGTAAACACACGGGGAAGTTTTAAAATGTACATGTTGGGTGCCGCCGTGGCCGTGATCCATCAGCATGTGTTAGAGACAGACGGAGTTGTGGAGCAGGGTGCCGACAACTACCGTAGGCCTCAGAGGAGAAGGAGAGTGTTCAGACCAAGGGTAACCTACCAGGGGCTACAAGACCTGGAGATAGTAGAGCGTTACAGGGTGGATAGAGACACGTTACAGCAAATAGTGGAGCTGTGCCGGCCACGCCTGAGAACAAGAAACAACAGAGGGGAGCCCATCCCAGTGGACACAAAGGTATGTGTAAGCTTGCAAATACTGGCCACAGGTACCTTTCAAAGGCCAACTGGGGATATAATGGGCATCTCACAGGTATCAGCATCCAGGGTACTACACCAGTTTCTGGATGCCATGTTACCACATGCCAATGAGCATATATACTTCCCCAGATCTCAGGAGGAGTTGGCTAGCAATATGTGCCACTTCCACCGTGTGGCACAATACCCAGAGGTACTGGGTGCGATAGACTGTACGCACATACAAATCAAGTCACCACCTGGGGAGCAGGGTAGACGCTACATAAACCGCAAGGGATTCCCCTCCATCAATTGCCAGGTTGTGTGCAATGCACAGGGCATTATCATGGATGTGTGTGCTGGCAGCCCTGGAAGCTACCACGACTCCCATATCTGGCATGCCTCACAGCTGTACCAGGTATTCGCCAGGGGGGACATCCCACAAGGCCACCTTGTGGGGATGCTGGCTATGCACTGGAGCCGTGGATGATGACTCCCATCAGAAATGCACACACACACATGCAAGAACGCCATAATGAGGCACACGCACAAACCAGAATAATCATAGAGCATGTGTTTGGGATGCCGAAATCACGGTTCCGGTGCTTGGATACATCCGGTGGAGCCCTGCAGTACTCTCCAGGCACATGTGCCCACATATTCATAGTATGTGCCATGCTACATAATATGATCCTGCAGAAGCAGCTGCTGCAGGGACATAATGGTGAATGGCCACAAAGCCCACCACCACTGCCAAGGCCAGTCCAGGCACAGAGGGATCAGGACCATGAACACACTGTGCCAGCCCCAGTAGGCAGACGGAGGTGTACCCAATATGCCTATGCCCTGGCAAAGAGGGAACGTATAGCACATACTCTGACAGCGTAGGCCCCATGGACTGACACCTCCCTACCTGCACACACAGTGAAATGGACGGCACACAAACATGGCCACCCATAAAGTGTACCGTATGGGTGGCCCCATGTGTGACTCCAACATAGGCAGCACCCAAACACTGCACACCCAACAGCCAGCGGAGCATGGAACGCCAACACCTGAACCGTACGCGGGTCCTACAGCAGACGGCGTTGCTGTATGCTGCCATGTTCGCCGCAAGGTGTATACATATAGACATGTAGATATGTGCATATACAGATATGTAGATAGATATAATTACATACATAGAAATATATGTACACATATACATATAAGTACAACAGGTAAGACAGGGAATCAGAGGGATGTAAGGTGAAAGAGAAGTAACACGCGATATCTGTACATAGTATACATAGTGAAAGACAACCTGAGCATCTGGGAGGTTTAACAGAAGAGGAAACCGCCACCCATGGAAAGGTCGACATACCGAAATGCATAACCGCGAGTCGGAATGATCGCCAGGCCACAGTACAGTAACAGTACATGCGCGGGTAATACTATGGTGATATGAGGGGGGAGGTAGACACTGCCGCCGGTGATGCGGCCCACGCAGGTACTGTGTGCAACCGTCCCTGTGACTGCCGCAGTATGTGTATGTGTGCGGTGAGGGTGCCGTGTGTTTCGCTGTGCGAGTGTAATGTGTGTGCCACTGTAAAATGTGTATGTTGGTGTCATGTGAGAGGTGGAGTGGAATAACATGTGTAGGCATACAGTACAGTAGCCACAGGCATATGTACACCAGTAGTCCCAAAGTAGTACTGAGAGCCCCACCCTGGCTAGGCGTGTGGTGACGTATAACGATGCAAAGTGAAAATGTCCCAGAATGTACCACAGGAATATACCCCACATGAAATGGAAAGGACGTATGTACTAATCATGACCGTATGTATGACACCAATTTGCTAATTGCAAAATGATACGTCGGCAAAGTTACACAGCAATAGGTATGTACCGTGGAAATATGCATGTGCTACCCCGGTACTGATCGTGGCCACGTATCAGCCCGTAAACACCGCTGTGTGTTCTACAAGTGTCAAACAAGCAATCGCCACCTGAATAGGTGGCAACCACTGGCAAACAGGCCATCCCAAGTACAGGACCACAATGACTGTAAATATCTGGGATAGAATGACAAGGGATAGTCGTCACGTAGAAACAACCGCAGATATACCACCGATGTGACGGAGGAATACCTGCAGGAAGCACACACACAGGCGATACCAACACCACATGACAACAACACAACCTACACTCCCAGAACAACAGACAAGTAACTGTCAACTCCCCATGCAGGGATGGAACACACAGACAAGCATACCGTGTATGTAGAGATGCAAGGCCCACAACCCGTATCCGTCACCTACAACCTCCGATTTTCCCCATCGCACATATCAAAGGGATACAAGCCGTAATAGCAGCACAAACATACAGGCAGTCAATGACAGCTGCATAACCGCAACATCTCGCGTGGGAAACACTAACAGCGGATGCATACTTGCATCCGTTGTTTAAAGGAATACAACAGCTATGTTACACATCTGAATGCAAAACGCCATCAACAGATGCCGTCAGGACAGGGACACCCACATGTCGAACATAATACCATACCCAACACACACAATCCACAGCTAACACCACTGCGAAATGTACCTGTCACCACACATAACGGCTGCAGTTACACATAACATAACACAATACAGACCATCTCCACGAAGGTAGGGCAAATAGCCAATGCCCAGGTGAGGAATGCAACCATACCCTAGTTACGACGCGTAATGTATGAATGGAGTAGATGCACAGGTGATATGCGCACAAGTACACACTGAGGAACAGCTATTGGTGTGATGAACCCACGTGTTGCAGGTATCGACGGATATAAGGATGACTCCCAGGATATTCAAACCGTATGCTCATACCGAACCAGTACTCCACAACGGATAGAGTAACAAATCAGAATAGCGATACACGCAACGAAAAACAGAAGGAAACACTGACAAGGTATGTAGAACCCAGGATATGTACGGGTGTGTAACGCATGATGTGTATGATGAAGCTGTACTGTATGTGAATGGTGTTTGTAAGTAATGATACTTGTCCATAATGCAGAGAGTGGTGAAAGGTGGTTATGTAGTGCTATCCTGCTGAGCATACCAATGACTGTGGACACCGTGTGCACAGCAGTGGGACATCATGTACACAGCCGGGATAACACAAGGGCTGCCACAGGGGGGCATAACAGAGAACAATGCCACACCACACACCGATGCTGGCAGTGGATGTCCAACAAGGAAGTGCCATAGCAGGGGATAGGACATGTATGTATACTGTCACAGCACACATGTGTATGGGCATATACCGTCGATGTCATACGTAATGTGCGCCCGACGTGCACGTATGCCTTGCAGTAGGGGATACTATGTCAACTATGTGTAATGTAAAGCTGTCATGGTGGATATGACAGACATCATACACAGTATCACAGGCATATCATGCATAATGGAGTTATTGCCTATTGGCATGTACAATAACAGGATACGTATGGCCTGTAGATATGGGACAGAGTAGTAGCATAATAGCCATCCGAAATGGAAGGAACACCAAGTAACCATGGCCAAACGATCTGTAGCAGGTGCAATATGGGCAACAATGAAGTCCGGCAGGTCCATGTGTAAACACATGTGCAGTGTACACAGTAGTGTCACCTCCCCATGGTAGTGTCCAGTGAACAGCAGAGGTGGGTGTCAACTGCATGTCTACACAGTACTGCTGCTGTGGTGGTACCATGACTACATGTCACTCAAACAGCAAGGAAGCTATCACATGAACAGTGCCACTGTGTGTCCCTGTGGGATGTGCACAGGACCTATGTTCCACAGCATGGTGTGTGTTGTGTCTGCGGAAGTAACACAGAAGCCCAGCCCATGCAATGTGGCATGTGTGCACATATCCATGAGTTGTCTGTTCACACTGCCCACTGCAATTGCCATGTATGAGTACTACATGCATCAGTAATGCGGAGGACATGGTCCATATCAGAGCAGAAGACACCCCTGTGTATGTGGTATGCAGATGTGTACAGATGTGTTTTCCGTCTGTCAGCCGCATATGTAAACTGTTTGAGCCTGGTACACATCATGGCATGACAGTGCTGTGCCATGTAAAGTTGTAGCCGTTGTGGAAGGTACACCACAAATGTGGTATTGTAACCTTGCCCGTGTGTAGATGTGTGTATGCCACAGGTACAATGGCTACCTATGTACCAGCATCACACACAGTACAGATAGATGTGGCCCTGCAGATGTGTACCCATGCCACAGTGGAATACGGTAACCACAGCACCATGTGGGGCATTTGTGTGTACAGCAACCATGTACAATTTGATATGCATGTACGGTGACAGTATCCATGTGATACTCAGTGGATGAATGTTGCTATGCAAAGGTGATGTGCATGCACCATGTGTCATGCATCCTGATGCCATGACACCCACATGATGTATCTGCCACACCGACACCCATACGGTTGTTATCAGTATGAGCTGGTGGAGCTATAATGGTGCCAGGTATGTAGATGTGGGATATCTAGGCATGGACAGTACTCTGTGACAGCATGTTGTGTATATAAGCAAATAGTGAACATGAGGGGCCCCATGACTGAGGACTGTGTAATGCCATATGTACCTGACATGTAGTAGGTAGCATGATATGCTTGCACCACTGTGTGTCCTGTCCAGGAGTCATATAGCCTAACATCCTGAGACACAGGGTAGGATGTGCAGGTGGATGTGTATGTTGCCAATACCAGAACGTGGAATGGTGCTGAAGGGCAATGTGAGGACAATGTCTGATCTGTTGCCCTCTGTACCACACCAACCACCCATGCAATGGTATGACAGGTGACCAGCATGTGTATGTGGCGTGCTGTGGCACACAGAAGCCCAACAAGGGTGCCAGTAAAGGCATGGAGGTCATCAATGAGTGCGTGAAGCACGTTTGGGAGGATGTGCCCCAGTGCCATACAGAATGGTCCAGTCATGGGTGTACGAATGCAGTCCCACACGTGCAATGCAGTGCCACCCATGTGTAGTGCGATAGATGCGGCAGTGTGACGGTCAAGGTACACAATGTCCGACAACAGGCTAGCAGTGAATTCAGTGGGCTGGTGTGGAGACACATACCAAACAGGTTGGCGGGACATAACAGCTAGGGAGATCGGAAGGTGACATTGGGACAGTGTCTTAGGACATAACGTGTGCATAGCAGTACCATGTATGTGTCCACAGAGACACTACGATGTCCATGTATGGATTGCAACCCTGTAGTGAGTGAGAGTGTGTATTGTTGGCAAGTACACCATTGCCTGGCATGTTGCCAACATTATCTCAGTCTGCAATGCCTGGGTGACTGTTGTACGTGACATCAAATGTGGATGTAGCCAAACAACACAGACATACCACCACACTGCCTGAGGACCCACACTGCAATGTGCGGCAGTCATGTGTAGGTAGCTAGCCTTGGAGCATGTGATGGACCATGAGGACCCACCATGGCTGTCAAGTGATGCACCCCACACATGTGAATATACACCACTGTGCAACAGCCTGCACATGTGCCCATACAGCAGATGTGCATGGAACATGACCACCACAGTGGCATCTGTGAAAAGGCCATTACCGCCATGTCTCTGTGTGGAATAGCATGGTCCCTACAATTATGTACATGCTACGGAAGTGCACTGTGGTATGTGTCAGCATAGTTATGTACACTGTCCATCTGCCGGGGTGCCATGCCATTAACAACCCCTGTCAGCAGACGTCAGTAGTACTGGCTGTAGAACACATGTTCCATGTATGCTGCGATGGGTGTGTGTCCAGGGTGTGGCTAGCAGGGCCGTGAAGCATATATGTTCATCTACCAAAGGGGGGATAACCCCAGGTTTAACACACCAGACACATGGAGGTATCGTGCATGCTGAGGGTAGTGTAGGTATGGTATGTGTTGTGTAATGTGTCACCCAGCTAGGTGGAGTGCATGCCTCAAGCATGTGTGGGTACATGGGTGTCCATTCTAGGGAAGTGTGGGTTGCTGTCAGCACATGGCAGTATCAGCTGTCTGAGGCCCAGTGTACAGTATGACAACACAGAAAGCATGTAACCTGTGGTATACAGTGTAAGCTCTGTTGCGTGTTACAATGTGTCTAGTGGTCACAAACATGGGTATCTGAACATGGAGCACCTATGATGCATTGTGTTCGGCAAATATCCAGTATGTGTGCAAAACACTGTGTGATGTGGGATCCCCTCACCTGTGTGTGTTGCAGTCCAGGTATGTGCCTGGGAGGTATGATCCGTGTACAATCTGTACTTGCAGGTGTGCTGTGCAGAGCATGGAGGCAAGTCCCAGGCACTGCAGATAAATGTGAGTGGTGCACTAGTGTGTGTGCCTTGCTTGTGTGCAGCACAGTGGAAGGTGCAAGCATTGTCCCACATGACCCCATGCCATGCCTGCCTGTTACAGCCCTGCTGGAGACAGTCATGTGACACCACCACAGAGGCAGTATAGCATGTGAAGATGTACATGTGTGCTCCACACCCCAGGCAGATGTCCGCAGGTCATGTGTGCCACAGCAGTGTGGTCAACCAGGACTGTCATAGTGGTCAGATACCACATGCCTGTATAAGTACAGTATGAGCATAGTCAACAGTTGCAGTGACAGAGTAGGTCAATGTACAGTGTCCCTGTTTTCAGACCACTGCCTACTGTACACTTGGCTAGACACACACCCAGAGGGTGAATATACCGGTGAGCCATCACATGTCCCAGTACACGTAGCCTGTATAATGCCATCACAGGGTGGTCACAATAACATGTTGTATGACAGACATGTTGTACCAGGTGATGTGTCATGTGTGCATATGTTGAGTTGCACAGCCGTTCACACGTCCGCAACATATCAGTGCATGATGCCTAGTGTAACATGATGTGTGGAACTGCACTGTGATCCACAACAGGGTCATCTGAGACAGGTGTGTTGTGAATGGTGTAACCCATAGTTCCACGGGATATACACTGGTGCTGTTGGCTGCCATACTGGGGGCCACCAGTGGTGCCTGCAATGGTCATACAGACATACTGCACACATTGTTCTGGCAGGAATGTCCATTGTTGTAGATGATGTGTTACTACGTGAAGGTAGGTGTGTGTTGTGAATGTTACCCATCCAGATGTGACCATCAGGCGCAGTCATGGTTGTCGACAGCATCACACCCATCCACAGCTGTCAGAACCCTGTCCCCAGAATGGGTGTCAGCCGCCCTCGTACTGTGTGACCTATGTGCAGATGGCGGAACACCTCCTACTGGCTGGCTAACAGTGTCATGTAGGAAGGCTATGTGATGGCTGGAATATGCTGTTATAATGTATAATGCTGGTATCCCAATGAAGTACATGGAATCACACACAGTAAGCCATGGCTGGCATGTAAACTATGTACAACAATGACTGTGTGACAGACACAAACAATGCGGAGCCATGTTGAACATGCACCCATGAGAACACCAAATGAGGTATGTTGCACATATCGATGTACAACTGTCAGCTATGGCCACAGCATGGATGCAGACGCATATCCCCCACAGGCAGTACCACGCCATGTAGGTAGGGGGGCATTGCATGACTACATGTGACAGTTGCTGTACCGCCACATGTACTGCATATCCGTCATGTAGGGGTAGCAGTGGTACGTGACTGTTGGACATGCCTGTACATATGACCATGTCCCACAGGATATGTGTTATGTGTGTACAACACGTGTTGTACCGTCATCAAGCTGTGAAGTGTATGGCTGCCAGTGTACCTGTGTGACATGTTCTGCAATGGGTGCAAAGGTACACAGTAGTGCATTGCATGCCCACATGCCCGACACAGGTGCATAGCCTGAACATACAATACAAAGAGGGTGTTGGATCATAGCAACCCACAAGAGGAGATGGGTACGGGTGGCAACCCACTACCACCTGTTCGGGTAAGGTGTGCATGTCCATGACACATTAGCACCCGAGAAGCTAGCAGTACAGCAGTACAGGGTGGCATGCATATATGTTCACTAATACCCCTGTGTGTCCCACCACTAGCCTGTGGACAGACAGACATCAACACAATGTGCAGCATTGACATGTGCACAGCACATCACTGCTGGCTACTGTAGAACAGGCTTACTGTGTAGACATGTGCACAGAACGTCTGCGCCAGCCACACTCAAACACATTATGTGTTGAACCCCACCATTATTGTAGCCCATGCCACAGACAGATGTTCACGCATCTGTGTATGTACGTCTGGGAATGTCCCTGGCCTAGCAGTATAGCTGTGTCAGTGTTGCGAACAACATACTGAATGGGCTGTGTGTGAGGTGTGCGTCATACGTGTATGGTCCGATGGATGATACCATCAGTGCCCCTGCTATGTGAACATCCCTGTCCCCATACATGGATACCTATGCTGTGCCCAACACCACACTCCCTGTGGGAGGGATGGCGCTGTGTGGTGCACCAGCTGACATGGGGTGGCAGCAGGCACTGGATGTAGACATATGTGGTACCCATGTCAGGCCAGGCAACCATCCATGTGCACGGGATAGCAGTGTGTGGGCACATACAGCACTGTGTTGAATAATATCGCAGCACATAGCACCTGTCAGGGGTAATGTGTATGCATGGATGTGCGATACCAGCATGCACCATACACACCCCCACCAAGCAGCGTGCTGCCTACCTTGCAGAAGGCCATTGTCCACACCATGATGATAGACATGTGTAATGTCCATATACACATAGCAATGACATATGGAATGGACAGCCACCCTGCCAATATCAGTACCCCCCAGGTGGGACACATCCCTGTGCCATGTATGTGACATACCCTGCCATACCATGCAGCCCTGCCCAGCAAGGCTGCACGTGCTATCACAGTCATACATGGTGCGATGGACAAATGGCACTTGCACTATCAACCATCCACAGCAGTAATGTGGCACTGATGCACCCTGTGGTGTCACAGGTGCTGTGTGTTGGTGTGTACAACATGCGCGCGCACATGCTATGCATGACCTTCCCTGCTAATGTCATATGGTTACACAATGTCCCATGTGTATCACATGTGCAATACAGGTGAGCCGTGGCAGGTTGTCCAACACCCGTACAGTGCTGTGTAGATGTACATGGCACAACACATGCATGTACAGGTGTCCATGTGTATGTGTGCAGTGCCACCCTGACATTCATAATGGCTGCGTACGTGATGCCTAGTGACATATACACAGCATCCAGGTGAACAGTAGAACTGTGTGCACATTGGGACACGTGCCAACTGGTATGAACACAGGTGCAGGCAGGTATACATGTCCACAGCAGGTTATCATCAACATGGTGTGTGTACAGTGTGATGAGTTGACACACAGATATGATATGATACCCACTGCTTAATGGTGTGACGGCAACACGTCAGCTGTTATTATAAAAATTATATTAAGACCTTCAATCTAGAGATTGGACAACATAAAACTAGCATCAAGGGTAAACAAATAACCAAGAATGGATTAACAGTAGTAAGATATATAATGACCTACACCAACGATAGTCAAGCTATCAAACGCATTATCCAAAAAAACTGGAATATTTTGATTATAGATGAGATGACTATGAAAATAGTAGGCGCTTACCCGAGATTCACATATAAAAATAGTAAAAATTTAAAACAGTTATTATGTGGAGATTTTAAGGTAGATATAAATCTACAGAAGGAAGGAATAATGAGATTTGGAACGTACCCATGTGGAAGTTGTAACATGTGCTCTTATATAACTAGTGAACAAGATTTTGTACACCCAGTATTTAACTTCAAATTTGTTCCTAAATTTGAGGCAACGTGTATAACAGAAAATATTATCTACCTAGCAAACTGTGAAAAGTGCTTAGCTTTTTATGTGGGAATGACAAAGAGAAAATTAAAGAATAGAGTCTATGATCATACCTATGATATAAGGCGTCTAAATGAACAGAACGCCTTAGCAAAACACATTTTAGAATTTAGAGAACATAATTTTAAATTTAGAGTTCTGGAAATAGTCAAATGTAATAAGAGAGAAGGAAAACCCCAACCTTCTAGAATCCAGAGAATTATACTGGATCTTTAAGTTGAGAGCACACCAACATCCAGGAATCAACCAATATGTATCTATAAAACCAGCACTCAGAAAAAGAAGATAGCCCTATATTTTGTATGGCTAAGAGTGCATATACATACATATATAACAGCAGATTCCTTTTTTAACTTTTTCTAGGTATTAGATCTTATAAACTATTCCCTATTCATCTATATTCCCACATGAAATTTGATATTCATGCACTATTGTAAAGCATTTGATGTTTGTATTATATACAAGGTATTATACCTAATAAAAAGACTTAAAATATTATACTGATGTATATATATATATATTCTATTTCGAAGCATAACAGCAGTGTATATTCAAGAACTACCTTATACATTATGAATTACCTTGAATACTCAATATTTCACTACATAGAATTAATTTTACATAAATATTAACCAATTATGTGTTGAATATAGATTATTTTCACATATTTGCAGCATTTTATATTATTATATTTGGTTTTAACAAATGCTATTTTAATAATATTAATTTATTATGTTATTCTATGTCCCTGCTTGTATTTTTAATTTTGTAATGATTTAATATACAGTATCATATATATTTTTCATATATTTGAAGCGCTACAAAAGTTAAATAGTTTCAGCATCACAATTCTCTATTGTTATAGTTTAACTATATGCCCTGCAGTGAAAAGCTATGCAGTTCTTGTAACTATCAGTTTAAAAGGCTAAGTGATCAGTTAATTAGTTTATTGAATAATTAATGTTAATTAACTGATGGACCTAGAGTATTTAAATGTGTGGTAAACTCATAAGAATCAGGATCTGAAGAAGCATACATAGTGTATGTGAAAGCGCTTATCCAGTTCGTTTTTTGTGAATAAAAGCTACGTTTTGAAGAACTTTTGGCTGCTGCTGCTTTAGTTTGGAATCTTTGGTATCGTTGGACTATATTATTTCCGTGTTTGCCTACCAGTTTATTTATTTCTTCATTTTTTCACAGATTGTAACTGGTAAGCTAATTTGAGTAGCAAGTGATTTACATACTACGATATAACACGTCAGCTGTGTCACTGCCATGATGCATCGCAGAGATTACTGTGCAGATGTCGTACATGTCATAGCAACGTATGTCCAGCGGTATGCCAGTACATCAGTGTAAATGTGACCTGTCACCATCATTATGTCTTACAGATAATGCCACGTTCCCGGCTGCCAGCCTTCAGCTGCCAGGAGGATGAAGTGATTATACCGTTGCTCCACGACATCTATGAGCTGCTATTCAGCCATGTTCCACAGCAAGCACAGCAGTGGGATGACATGTGGCAGGATATGCGCAGGAGGGTGAACAATGTGGGTGGCAACAACCGCACCTACCAGCAGATACGCCGACACTGCACAGACCTAATACGGCACGCGAAACAGCGTGCCGCCGCAATCGCCAGAGAACAAGGTGGGACAGGTGTTGGGCCACCAAGCCAGCACCCACTCACACACACGGAGGAGCTCCTGGCCAGTCTGGGGACACCCAGGGAACATCATGCAGAAACACTCGCTGCCATCGTGGAGGTGGGTGTCTCCCAACCAACGAGCCTGGAGCTGCCTGGTAAGTCAGTCTTGCATGTGTGAATGATAACTGACGTAGGTGTGGGTGTCACAGTACACCACATAATGTACCAACACATGCCAGGTATATGGCCACACAAGCTGCATACTACAGTATGCTACGTTGTGTTTGCAGACATGTGCATAACACATGCTACCACACAGGTACATGATGTGACATGCACAGTGCTTACTGTGGCTACAGTAATGGATAATGTGTATACTGTTGTGTCGCCCCTATACAGGTACCTCTGGTGTGTCGCACAGCCATGGGTCCGTCGCAGGTGAGACTGTTGCTAGTAATAGGCATGTTACAGTGTATAGATATTCTCCATGTGGCCAGATATGACATGCACACCTGGGTCTGCTCCAGTCATGGAATACAGGTTGCACCACCCGACACACACGCCACCCATGTACAGTAGATACAACCATTAGTATACACCGGCATGACACCACATAACCCATCGGTGTGATATGTGCAGTCAGCTATGCATACAATGGTGGAGGTGTTCTACAATGGCTGCATATGTAGTATGCATCGGAATGCCATTTGCGGTATGCACACAGTACCACATAGTGAGCTGTGATCTGGCCAGCACACAGGTGTTACCAATGTGACCTATGCCCCTGCATTGTGTGCACACGTTGTGACATGGCACATGACATGTCCCATGCACGTGGTGTTCTGTCTGCAACATTGTCACACCATGACATGACCTACGCACGACATAGCAGACATCCACACTGTCTGCATAGCCTTCGGGAATGTGACACCTCAGACTAATATGGGTGTATGTCACATGGGCCACCACAGGGATGTGTACACGATGCCCATCACACACAATTGTCCATGACCCAGTCAAACATGGCCATGGGTGATACCCACAGGCATTTTGCCACACAGTACATCTGGAGTGGGTAGTCACCGTTGCACTTTGTCCACACATAGTGCGATCATAGCTGTAGTGGACCACCTGTACATCTGATGTGGTACACCAGACAACCACAATGCCTGTCTGCAGCCACTGGAGGTGCCACCAATGTCTACCATATACGTGCTGTGGAACAGCATGACTGTGTTGCAGACATGGCAATGCAATGCGTACATGTTACGCATCGCACAGAAACATACCTGTGTCTTGCTGTCATGCAGTGGCACAGTGCCTGTACTCCCCACTGTATAGCTATGGACACAGCTCACACCAACCACACCTGCACAGACATCTTTGTTACACATGCATTCTATCTGTAGCCTGTACACATAACACTGCACTGTGATGTCCAGTTTGATGTGGTGCATGTGGTGGGACACCATTGTCACATGTCCACATGTTATCACACATGTTGGCGGAGTACATGACAAAGTGACGCCAGCCATGTGTACTGTTAACCTGCCTGTGGCCACATGGTTTATCACGGTGATGCATGCAAACTACCATGAATGTGTGTACTGCATGCCTACTGAAATGACACCTGCTTGATGTAGTGTGCACCCCAGGGCAGTATGCATACTACCACTATTAATGTCTGGCCTGCATTCACTGAGCTGTGGTGTGGGAATGCTGCATGCCATCTGCAATATCACATGCATGATGTGTCTGCATGTGTGTGTGTCTGCGTGTGTGTCAGCGTGTGTGTCTCTGCATGTGTGTGTCTGCATGCGTGTGTGTGTCTGTGTGTGTGTGTGTGTGTGTCTGTGTGTGTGTCTGCGTGTGTGTGTCTGCGTGTGTCTGTGTGTGTGTAATGTATCTTACAGTATGTCTTTGTATTCACAGGTGGTGTAGGTGCGTTCCCCTCCTGCGGTCCATCTGATGCTAGTGTCCCCACAGATACTAGCGGTGATGACCATATGCATGAGGCACAGGCAGGGTTGTCACGGGCAGAAGCTGTGCCATTGGTTAACATCCCACCTATGTCCCCTTCATCTCTGCACACGGTTCTGATGCCGACACATACCACATCACCGTTGCCCATAGAGGAAGGACAGTCAGCGTCTGTTGGCATTGAGCAGGAATGTGTGGTGGCTACAGAAGGTGCGGGTACACACCATGTTGCCAGTGTAATGACTGGTGATGTGCCACACAGGCATGTGGCTGGTGCTGCTCGTAGGAGGAGCTCTGGTAGACATGCACCTGCTGTACAGGGTGCAGCAGCTGGTATCACCAGACGCATGTTCCAGACTGTAATGGCGGCACAGGCACGTGCTGAACAGCAGAACCAAGAAGGGCAGAGGCTGCAGAGGGCCGCAATCCATTCCCTAAATGAGAACATCCAGTCATTGGCAAATGCTCAACAGCAGCTTGCTGATGTTCTGGATAGGCGATTAGGTGAGATGGTTGGAATCCTCGACCGAGGCATGTCAATCCGCGAGCGTGAGCTGTCTGTGCTGGAACACCTGGTAGGGGTGAGGCATAGGACACGTGGCCGTAGGCCAGCAACACCACCTAGTGCAGGTCGACGTGTGCATGCCACCTCTCATGCCCACTCACACAGTGCCGGTAGCAGCAGCAGTGCAGCTGGTGCTACACCAACCACACCAGGACACATCAGGCCACGTGGACGTGGCCCTGGCTGGTCCCAGTGTGGACACGGTTCCAGCAGACATGTGTCATCGGAGAGTGGCCACTCCATACCTCCACCCAGTAGTGCCCGTGCGACCCCAGGCAGGCACGGGTCACGTGGCCGCAGGCGGACACAGTGAGCCGTACAACCTGCACTGTACAGTCTGGGGCTGCCAAGTATACCCCGTGTAGGCATCACAGATGGCTGAACTGTGTGCACACATACCCACACACAGCAGACACAACTGTAGGGCTCCACCACATCCACAGGCATTCTGCACAGTCATGCCCAGTAAATGCACCAGCCCTTACACACACACATGATGTCATCCATTGGTACAGCCTATGCCCCTGGCACACATATCACCCTGTGCATATGATGAAGCCTCTGCCGCAGCACTGTCATCCACACCATCGGTGCACGGATATGCAAATATATTCTGATGCACAGGGTGGACAAGTTAGTGAGAGGTGTATGTGATACCTGTGTCTGCATAGTGCGTGATGTGTATGTTGCAGTGGTTGTGTATGACAGGTGACAGGTGCGTATGTGATGTGGGTTGTGTACTGACATCATGCAGCAGACATACCATGTAGTGCAGGTGCAGCATACATTGAGCTGTGTACACGGTATGCGTGATGGTTACATGTGTAGCACCATGTTGGTTCTGTTAACCTATATGCCTAATATGGTGTACTTGCATGTGCCTACTGGGAGCACTGTTATCAGTCCCCCACGTGTAGCTGTGGGTTACCCACAGGCACATCTGGCAATATCAGCATACCACAGGTACCCGCAACCTGCATGGACTCCTACATAGGTACATAGGTGCATAGGTACATACCAGGCTATGTGCCCTATGGCATGTGTAAGCCTAGCCAGAGTGTGTGTGGCTTTCACCACCCCTTAGGATGAGGATACTACATCCATCGGTCCGCTGTCCCTCTGTCCAGCAGTGACACAGAGATGATGCCTGGCGCATACCTATGATCACCCATCCACACGTCAGGATTACTCTTGGACAGAGTCAGTGAGGGGCTCTGCTTCACATGGGCTGGGAATCTTTTCAATGTTGTAGGGGGTCTCTGGGCGATGACCCTGTCCCTCCAGCACGTCCTATTTATGTCCGTGTTGAGGTTTCTGTCAGTTGCTTCTGTGCCCGTGTTTGTTTGGAGCCTAGGAGGTGGAACATGTCCATGTCACCCAGGTCGGACATGGCCGTGTATGTCAGGCACAGATCACCTCAGAGCAGACGGTATGAGAAGGTATACAGCCGGAGTCCCCTCAGTCGGGCAGCATATGACATATGTTTCAGCACCTTTATCCCTGTGTTGTGGAACATTTGAGGTCCTTCCGAGTGCTGCAGGTGTCAGGTTAAGTACATTCCAAACGTGGCGTTGTACCCAATCATTGATCTGATGTGTGAAGAGTACAGAGGTACAATGACCTCCCCTGATGTGGATATGAATCCCTTCATGACCAGGTGGGCACAGTGGAATGTCTTCCCAACCACATTGGCAATGTGAGTGTCGAGAGAGGTTACCGACAGGTTTGGTACCCATGTCCCTGATCACGTCCACCATGTTTAATGGATTACCACCTATATGGTAATTCAGGGTGAACATGTCTTTCCCAAAGGGTAGGTCTATACCTTCCCTGGCATGTAGCATCAGGTCATGGCTCTGGCACCAGTTATCCATTTCTATGAGACCCCAGAAGGATGTCCGTGTCTGATGGGGTGTTGAGTATGGTGGCCAGTGTGCAGTCATCTGCATACCTTGTCTGCCACAATCCCCCTATGTTTGCATGCACATTGTAAAGTTGAATGCTGAACAGGAGGGGGCCCAGGACTGAGCCCTGTGGGCCACCACTCAGGACCAGCTTGGAGTCTGACATGGCACCAGGAGCACAAACCCTGTGGGGTTTGACCTCCATCCAGTTGGCAAACCATCGTGTGACATATGTCTCTACATCTACGCTGGTGAGCCTTTCTATGATGCCCACGTGGAGTGTGGTTTGAACGCTCCCGCCAGGTCATGGTAGTCTGTGCAAACCGATGTACCCCCATCAATGGCCTTAGTGACTCCTCCAAACAGGTCGACCAGGTTTGGGAGGCAGGATCTGCCCTTGACTAAGCCGATGTGGGTATGTTCCGGTATTTGCTGTACACCAATGTCTTTATTTATGGGCTCCAGTATGGACCTCCTTTGCAGACAAGGCTTGTCAAGCTGATAGGGCAGGGATGTATCGAGTCCATAAGAGCACTACCCTGGTGTAGTGGGACAACAGTTGCCGTATGCCATCCATCTGGACGAGTCTGTAGTAAGGCTAAGATGAAACAGCAGCCTTATGTGCGGGGTGAGGGCCTCAATGAGGTTGTGTAGCACACAGCCGGGGACACCATCTGGTCCCATTGATGCTGTGTTCACTGCTTAACAGATATCAGCTCTCTCCTGGGCATACGGGATGTTTGGGAGGCTAGACTCTGGTGGGATGTATACGTCCCTCTTGGGAGGGTAGATGTATGCATGGAACATGTCCGCTGGTTTGTTGGCAATGTCTGTGGGTTCAGTGATCATTGTACCATTCTGGAGTAATTCCGAGCATAACTGTGTGCTTCCACCCATGTTCCTACCATAGCTAAGGAAGGCCTTATGGTTGTCTTATGTGTCCTTTGCAGTACCAGTCCCACAGGCGGTCTTGGATGATTGTATGAGTGATCGTATGTTAACGCCGGTATTAATCAGTGATGCCTTCCCTGGTACTGATATTGCTCTGTCATGTATTAGCTTTCAACTCTTGTTGTACGGTTTGTCAATGGCTGGGGTCCACCAGACCATGTGCCTGCCTTTGGTGGACAAGGTCCTGATGTTATCAGGATCGCTTGGTGCAGACATTCCTGGGGGTGCTCATAGAAGGCATTTGTAAGGGTTTCATCAGTGTGGCCTGTGTTTACCACTGGCATGGAGGCCTTGTACGGTACCACACCGGTCGTATGACGTGTGTGGTTCGCTGTGGAGAGGTCTTCACTGTGGTCTCCCATGCCGGTGTTGGGTGCAGGATGCGGATCTCCAGTGAGTTCACTATATGGTCTGACCTCACCATTGAGGGATGTACGTCCTGTGTGGAGCATGTCGTCCCCATGTGTGATGATCAGAACTAGTATAGTTCCCCCCCTTGTGGGTATGGTGCATGGTTGTTCCACAGCATTCAGGTGTATGAACACCTGGAACCTTTGGTGTAGGGTGTTGTGTCCTGGGTAATGTTCTCAGTCTATGTATGGGTGGTTGATGTCACCCAATATGACGGTGTTGTGAGAGCATTCATACTCACCAGTGTCTTCAGGAAGGCTGTGCAGGTATCCTGGGTTTGGGAGGGTGGTCTGTAGCATGCAACAAACTGTAGGGCAGTCCTACCCATGGTTAATTGCACCTGGATATTCCCCGCTGCTACGTGCATTTCTGCCAACCTGGAGGTGAGTGTATCCTTCATGGAAATGGAGACTCCCCCTCCTTCTGTGTTAGGTCCGGGTTATGGTCCTGAACGTGTGATATGGGGTATGACCTGATAGTGCTGGGGTGCTCTCAGCAGCCCTGATCAATGTTTCAGTCACAGCACTGACATTGATGTCCTCCATACTGAGGAGGGCATTTGAGGGTGTGCAGCTTGGGCGTAGACCACTGGCACTGAGCAGTATTACCCTGTCTGTTCTCCAGGTTTGTAGTGTAGGGTGGTAGGTTTATCATTCCAGCCTTACCTGCAGTGGGCACTGTGGGGGTGGCAGGTGCCTTAGCCAAACCCTTGAAGACCAGGGGCGACAGGTGCGAGCCATCCCTTGCGAAGGGGCGTGGCGTGCCAAGCTTGTCATCCCAGTTATGTGGAATCTGGATCCCCTCAGACTGACACCAGTAACCAGGCACATTATCAAGGGTGACCACTTGGAGCCAGTATAGTGGCATCATACTTGATGAGGGTGGGATACTGCCCAGGGTCAGGGACATGCTGGCCTGGGCTACACAATCTGAGTGGCCCTCTATGTCTCCTTTAATGTATCCCAGGGTGGTATGTCTCCAGTCGTTGACACCAGCATGGGCAATGACCGCGTCATACCTGTACATGCTGCGGAGTGACCTGAGTGCGTGTGTTATGTGGCGGATTCCAGCGCCCGACAGGCAGCCTACTGTGATCATTCCCTTGTTCAGTCTGGTGGGTGGGACGTCGGTGTGTCTGACAGTGGCGTCACCCATTACAAGTGTGTCTGGCATTGTGTGTGTTGCCTTTGGGGCTCTGACTGTTTAGCACACTGATGTTGAGAACTATGTGTTGCATGTCCTATGTCTTGTGGAGGCAATTGCTTGTGTGTCTTCTTCAGAGGGCTCGTTAGGTTCGTGACATGTTTTAACAGTGCCTCCAGGTATGTCTTAGTGTGTCATGTGTTTGATTACCATTTGCGATAGTCACATGTGACACTGGGTTTGTGGTGTGCATGGTGTCCTTCCCCTCCCGTTTGGTCTTGCCGGTCATGGTTTGAGAAAGCACAGTCCCCTGTCTGGCTATATAGTTGCATATGTCACATGTATTATGTTCAGTGGGGGAGGTGCGGCTTGTCCGTGTCCATGAGGCACCTGTAACAGTGCCCAGGACGCCCAGATTCACCATCTGAACAGGAGAGGTCGCTAGCAATTGACCCTTCGACATGCCAGAGAACGTGAATGCATTTGCTGTGTAACTGGGTCAGAAGCCACCTATAGGGAAGTGGGTACACAAGGGGATTCTAGGCCAGTGTAGTACTCCATTTAGTATACATGTACTTTACCTATGTAGGAATACTATGGGAGCAGGTGCAGATCTTTTGTGATATAGAGAACAGACAGTTGGGATTGCAAGAAGAGAGGTTATACACATAAACCTGCGGAGTATGGAGCCAGATACAGTGTAACGTTGCTTACATGGTACATGACGCACATGTCCACACATATACTGCACCTGACGCCTGTGGTCGGTGCCACAGGCTACGGTGGACAGAGACATCACATACATGGCATGACACAGTACAGGTATGGTGACATTCTGCAGGTGTCGTATGCAGTGTGCTGGCTACTGACCGCAGGTGTCACCTGTCAGCTGTGGTGCACGGTGTGCAGCAGTCGGATGCTGTACCGGTACAGGAATATGTCCGCACGCGGTGCACACCTCTATGGCACACACCCCATTGTGTGCAGATGGGGACACCTGTCTGTGTGGTCAGCACCCTCACAAGACAATGCACCCACGCGCCATGTCACAGGGGGTGGTCTTGCACAGGTGGCCAGTAAGGCTCACAGGTATGGCATTGACAGGGCTGTACAATGCAGCACCAGTACGGGATGGTCACCCTGTGTGTTCAGTGTCCAGTCACAACACTATATCTGCATACACCCTCACAACAGGCAGCAGACATGCACACATGTTGACACACTGACATGGTGGTGACCACACATGTCTACACGGAGGGATGACGTGTTGCATGTACTGCACCATCCACATCCATGCACCCCACACTGAGGTAGGTACAGATCTCTACCATGGTGTACAGTGATGTGTGGCATGTGGCACATAGTCCCCCCGATCTGTGGCATACATGGGCACACATTCCTGCACACATGTTGGTGCTAGGAATGCCACACCCGCTATATGGGATATGTGCAGCGGTATGTAGTGCATCCTGCGTACTACTACTGTATCTGGCAGCTGTGCTAATATTTGCACTTGGGAGGTGGTAGGGGTTACAGCGGCCATGTGACATATGGTCGATGACGCATGGCCGATGGGTATACATTATGGCAGCGCTGTCATGTAAAGGCGACATAGCAGACTGTATGCACATGGCAGGGTAGGATGATGTGTGACACACCTTTGACCAGCACCTGCACACATGCATGTGGACAGGTGTTTAAACACATGGTGTACACACAGACTGCCATGCGTGCTGTTACTATGCCACCATATGACGGCCCCCATGATGGGAATGCATGCGGTAGGGGGTTGCAACTGTGTTATGGACACCGGACACCACTCATGCACGGCTGCACCGTGCACAGTACACGTGTCACATGTATCCCCTGTTGCCATGTGTGTATGCATTGCTACGTTGTGACATGTGTGTCGACATGCATGGAACATGGACTGTGGTATTGTATCACAGCTGTCACAGGCAAACTGTACAAGGGTATGTGTCCCAGTGAACACCGCTACACCCTGTAGGGGGTGCATACCACAGACATGTGTCCGCCTTCCCTTTGTGTGTGTATTACCGCGTACGCCTGTGTTATGCATGTGGTACATCACAGGCTTCGTATGTGTCCTGCGTGCAGTCCATGCACACAGCCAGGAAATCACATATGTGACATATCTGGACATTGTTTCACTGTGGTACAGCTGCAGTCATGTGTCATATCTGTGTCAGGCCCGTGGTATGTGTGGAGCACGCCTGTCCGTGTATACCGGTATGGGTGGACTACATCACACCTGTGGGATCATTGATAGTACATGTGTACTCTGGACGACGGACGTACACCGCCACATAGTCTTGTGGACATATGTCACATGCTGTTGCTGGACCGTGAGGCATACTGCTGCACCGATGACATGGTGCTGGCATGGCAGCTACAGTGTTCACTGCAGTGTGTACATGTTCAGCCTGCACCCGTGATGCCTGTGCTGTCATCTATGTGTGTACGTGTAACTGCATGTGTGTCCACCCTGTGCGTGTGTACGGGTTTACCTGGCCGTGACTTGCGGTGTGCACTCCGTCTGCATGCCGGACGGCGCGTAGCACATACTACGTGTGTGAGCATGGCCGGGTTGCTGTTGCGTGGGTGGACACACACAATGGTCCACATTCTGCCTCCCATGATTTTGCCCCATGTGTATGCATGTCTGCACTGTGCAGATTCTAAGTGTCTGAGCATGCCCAGTAAGCAGCTGTGTAGATGGACACACAGTACAGTGCACACCGCGCCCGTCTGCGTTGATACCCTGTGTGCATGCCTGTTTCCCCTTCACAACTGCCACGTCTGTGGCATGGCCGGGTTGCTGTTGTGTGGGTGGACACACACAATGGTCCACATTCTGCCTCCCATGATTTCACCCCATGTGTATGCGTGTCTGCACTGTGCAGATTCTAAGTGTCTGAGCATGCCCAGTAAGCAGCTGTGTAGATGGACACACAGTACAGTGCACACCGCGCCCGTCTGCATTGATACCCTGTGTGCATGCCAGTTTCCCCTTCGCAACCGCCACGTCTGTGGCATGGCCGGGTTGCTGTTGTGTGGGTGGACACACACGACGGTCCACATTCTGCCTCCCATGATTTCGCCCCATGTGTATGCATGTCTGCACTGTGCGGATTCTAAGTGTCTGAGCATGCCCAGTAAGCAGCTGTGTAGATGGACACACAGTACAGTGCACACCGCGCCCGTCTGCATTGATACCCCGTGAGCATGTCTGTCTCCCCTTCGCAAACGTTAGGTGTGAGGGCATGGCCAGTACACCATTCGGGGGTACACACTACAGTCGGCACCGATGTCTGCTACTAGGCATGTAGCCATGGCCAATAACATCCTGCATAGCCATGGTGACCATCCAGGTGAGTCATATGTGGTTGTTATGCCACAATGGCTGCCTACATCGTGCACGCCGGATGCCCTCTCATAGGGTATACTGTATGTGGTGCATCCCGTATCCATGTCGTGATGTACTGCTCCGTAGTTAGTTGGTATTCCCGACTGCAGCACTACCGTGTTACTGTACGCCCACCTTGGGATGATAACATGCTGTGTGACTGCGCACTCTGTCTTCATTCCCTATCGGCTGCCTTGCCTCTGCAGATGATATCACCCACCTAGGGGTATGCCTCCTGACAGTGCTGTGCTCAGTAATCTCGGTAGCGCGTTCTGTAAATGCATCATGCTGTAGTGTGTTCATGTAGGTAGGCATAGGTTCGACTCCCGGCCCTTCCCTGTGTGTGTGTGAGGTTTGTGTGTGTGTTTCCAGCTGCCTCTGCAGATGAACATGCTTTTAGATGCTTCGCAACACATACATTGGCTATTGTCAGCTATTCCCTTACGGATGATGTCACCCGCCTAGAAGTATGCCTCTGACAGCGCTGTGATCAGTAATCTCGGTAGCGCGTTCTGTAAATGCATCATGCTGTAGTGAGTTCATGTAGGTAGGCATAGGTTCAACTCCTGGCCCTTCCCGGTGTGTGTGTGAGGTGTGTGTGTGTTTCCAGCTGCCTCTGCAGATGAACATGCTTTTAGACGCTTCGCAACACATACCTTGGCTATTGTCAGCTATTCCCTTACGGATGATGTCACCCGCCTAGAAGTATGCCTCTGACAGCACTGTGCTCAGTAATCTCAGTAGCGCGTTCTGTAAATGCATCATGCTGTAGTGAGTACATGTAGGTAGGCATAGGTTCGACTCCCGGCCCTTTCCCATGTGTGTGTGTGTGTGTGTGTGTGTGTGTGTGTGTGTGTTTCCAGCTGCCTTTGCAGATGAACATGCTTTTAGACGCTTCGCAACACATACCTTGGCTATTGTCAGCTATTCCCTTACGGATGATGTCACCCACCTAGAAGTATGCCTCTGACAGCACTGTGATCAGTAATCTCGGTAGCGCGTTCTGTAAATGCATCATGCTGTAGTGAGTTCATGTAGGTAGGCGTAGGTTCGACTCCCAGCCTTTCCCTGTGTGTGTGTGTTTGTGTGTGTTTCCAGCTGCCTCTCCAGATGAACATGCTTTTAGATGCTTCGCAACACATACCTTGGCTATTGTCAGCTATTACCTTACGGATGATGTCACCTGCCTAGAAGTATGCCTCTGACAGCGCTGTACTCAGTAATCTCGGTAGCGCGTTCTGTAAATGCATCATGCTGTAGTGAGTACATGTAGGTAGACGTAGGTTCGACTCCCGGCCCTTCCCCGTGTGTGTGTGTGGGGTGTGTGTTTACAGCTGCCCTAGTAGAGTGTAGTTATTTTAGATGCTTGGCAACACATACCTTGGCTATCGGCGGCTATTCCTTTACGGATGTTGTCACCCACCTGGACGTGTGCCTCTGCCGGTGCTGTGTTCAGTGGTCCACGTAGCGCGTTCCATACCTGTGTCATACTGTTGTGCGGTTGGGTATGTGGGGGTGTGGTCAATCACCATGCCTGCCAGATGTGTGTGTGTGTCTATGCTTCCAGCCGCATGCGTTCATAGGGTATGGCTTTAGAGTTTCCGCAGAGCACTTATATCCTGGCGCCATCCATGTGTTTGTGGATGGTGAGACGCAGCTCGTGGACTGCCTGTGTGCCTGCTGTGTTTGGTGACCTCCGTAGTGTGTTCTCCACGTGCACCCTGCTGTGGTGTGGTGGGGTGGTGCTGTGTACGTTACACTCACGGCCTTGCCACATGTGTCCATCTGTATCTCTCTCTTGTTGTATATATACATACCTATGTTGTGCCCATAGCGCTGCTCTTGCATGGACAGCTGTCTGTCCCATGTATCGCATATTTGCACGGCTGACACATAGAACTGTGGTACGATGCATATCCACTCATTGTCCATGCAACTTCCGTATTCCAGAACGCCCTAGAGACATCTGCTGGATATCGTGGCAGACAGCTATCCTTGCTGTACTGACACTGTACCCGTACACGCCATAAACCTTGTGTATAATTGCCTGTTTATGGTGTGTGTATGTCTATCTGTGCTGTATGCATGGTCGTGTGTGTCCCGCTATAGCCGCCTGTGCAGGTGTCGCCACTATGGGTAATCCTTGTAGACCGCTGTTTCATGTGCACTTCAGCACATACCTGCAGACTGTACTACCCTCACGCAGCTGCCTTAGATCGACCGCTGCCCTAGGCTATAGGGCTCCATGGCCCACCACCACAACACATTTTGCCCCCATCCTGGTGTACCTACATGACATACCTACTAGACAGGTGGCCCTACTAGTGCAGCCCTAGGCAGCCGAGGATTGGCGTATGCCTACGGCCGCTATGAGCACATCACAAGGCATACGTTTACATTCAGTGTTTTACAAAGGCTAGGTTATAATACCAGAGGGGGGACCTCATCAACTATGCTTTAGAATGCGGATTGAGATGGATTATTAGGTGGAGAGTTGACCACACACCAGGGCTGACTGATGAAACACTGATTAAGCCTCTTTTGAGAAGCAGGTGGCTTAAACCCAAGTAACAGGAATGTAGTTTAGGTACAGATATACAGTTAACACACATTAGTCCACTCTTTCAGTTGTTTACCACTGTATTACATTGATATGATATACATATCTTCTATATAAATTGTTAGATCTTTGATTGATGAGTATTAGGCATAGTACAATATCACATAATACACGTTTTAATAGGATGTTTTTGGAGATGTTAAAATATGTGTGCGTAGTTAACATTGCGTCTGTGCTTTATATGCTGTGGTTAATTGTTCATTGTTTGCTGAAAAATTGACCAATGAAAGTGTAAGGAGGGATATTTAAAACCTGGATGCTTTTATGTTATGTGTAAGTCTGACGGAGCCTACGGGTGAAAGTGGTTACTTGTCTATGAAGGAACCTTTGTATACCATTTGGGCACTGTCCTGGACAATTTCGACGTTGACTGTTTCATCTACCTATGTGTGTTTTGGATTGTGTGCCATAAGGTGCCAGCGGTTCTTTGATGTTGATTAGGTGTATTCCATGGTCAATTGACATTAATCCTATTAATTAACTGAAGGATGTTCTTTATAAGTGGGAACGCCATAGTTTAACCATCCTATGACCTTCCTAGCTGAAGTTGTTAGTGTGCCATTGGTATGTGTTCCACAGGTCGCCCATTCGATCGATCGCAGCTGGTAGATATTGCGTACGGATCAATTTTTGGGGTCCTACAATGGACACCAATGTGCATATGTAAAGTGTAGAACTTGTTGGACTGTGTCCATCTGGCCAATGGTTTTGACTGCTGCTGTATGTTCCCCAATCGCGGATGTCTGTTTGACTACCCATATTATGTAGTGCAACGAAAACCAGGTTTTTCAGAACTGAAACCAAATGGTGTATTTCCAAAGATGCAGGTTAGCAACTGCTTTAAATAATCCTCAGAAGTCCCAATAGGAAATATCCGCCACTGTATTGTCAAAATAACACCACCAAAACATGTAGATCCTATGAATTCATTGAAGGATGTTCTTTATAAGTGGGAACGCCATAGTTTAATCATCCTATGACCTTCCTAGTTGACGTTGTTGGTGTGCCATTAGTATGTGTTCCACAGGTCGCCCATTTGTTCCGCAGTATGGCAGCGAGTGATCCTCATTTTGGTGCTGGCAGATAGAGTGCTGTGTACGCCGGTATTCGCATGGCGGTCTGACTTTGTATGGGGAGTGTCTACTGTAGTCCCTATCTGTATTTCCTGTGTTATGCCTTACTGCAGCTGTGTAATTCCACCAGGTTTGCAGTTATGGGTGCCATCTTGGTCGTACGCTTGAACATCCATGGGAATTGCCTACTGGACACTGGTATAGGGCTGTACACATTTCACACCTGCATTTACCATTATCTGGTGGATGCTTTGCATTATTAGTGGGGAGTAAGGCATGTGCTATACCCACATCCCTCCCACGGGGCGGGACAACGGATTATCTGCCAAACACCGAGCCCCATTTCTGCATACCCAGGATCCCATGGCTGCAACCCTCGACGGTACCCATTACACATCCTTCATGTGTGCGGGACTGGGATGTGGACGCACTTCTATGGACTCGACAATCTGGGGATTCCTGTTCATATGTCCTGCATTTCATGGACACTTGTCATCAACCTTAAACACGCTGGTGGTGCATATGTCTAGCTGTGCCATAGTCACGGCTGTCACTTCTTCTGGGTGGAACGATAGCAGCTGGATGATATTGCGTATGGATCAATTTTTGGGTCCTACAATGGACACCAATGTGCATATGTAAAGTGTAGAAATTGTTGGACTGTGTCCATCTGGCCAGTGGTTTTGACTGCTGCTGTATGTTCCCCAATTGCGGATGTCTGTTTGACTACCCATATTATGTAGTGCTACGAAAACCAGGTTTTTCAAAACTGAAACCAAATGGTGTACATCCAAAGATGCAGCTTAGCAACTGCTTTAAATAATCCTCAGAAGTCCCAATAGGAAATATCCGCCACTGTATTGTCAAAATAACACCAACAAAACATGTAGATCCTATGAATTCATTGAAGGATGTTCTTTATAAGTGGGAACGCCATAGTTTAACCATCCTATGACCTTCCTAGTTGACGTTGTTGGTGTGCCATTAGTATGTGTTCCACAGGTCGCCCATTTGTTTTGCAGTATGGAAGCGAGTGATCCCCATTCTGGTGCTGGCAGATTGAGTGCTGTGTACGCCGGTATTCGCACGGCGGTCTGACTTTGTATGGGGAGTGTCTACTGTAGTCCCTATCTGTATTCCCTGTGTTATGCCTTACAGCAGCTGTGTAATTCCACCAGGTTTGCAGTTATGGGTGCCATCTTGGTCGTACGCTTGTCCATCCATGGGAATTGCCTACTGGACACTGGTATAGGGCTGTACACATTTCACACCTGCATTTAGCATTATCCGGTGGATGCTTTGCATTATTAGTGGGGAGTAAGGCATGTGCTATACCCACATCCCTCCCACGGGGCGGGACAACGGATTATCTGCCAAAAAACACCGAGCCCCATTTCTGCATACCCAGGATCCCATGGCTGCAACCCTCGACGGTACCCATTACACATCCTTCATGTGTGCGGGACTGGGATGTGGACACACTTCTATGGACTCGACAATCTGGGGATTTCTGTTCATATGTCCTGCATTTCATGGACACTTGTCATCAACCTTAAACACGCTGGTGGTGCATATGTCTAGCTGTGCCATAGTCACGGCTGTCACTTCCTCTGGGTGGAACGATAGCAGCTGGATGATATTGCATATGGATCAATTTTTGGGTCCTACAATGGACACCAATGTGCATATGTAAAGTGTAGAACTTGTTGGACTGTGTCCATCTGGCCAGTGGTTTTGACTGCTGCTGTATGTTCCCCAATCGCGGATGTCTGTTTGACTACCCATATTATGTAGTGCTACGAAAACCAGGTTTTTCAAAACTGAAACCAAATGGTGTACATCCAAAGATGCAGGTTAGCAACTGCTTTAAATAATCCTCAGAAGTCCCAATAGGAAATGTCCGCCACTGTATTGTCAAAATAACACCAACAAAACATGTAGATCCTATGAATTCATTGAAGGATGTTCTTTATAAGTGGGAACGCCATAGTTTAACCATCTTATGACCTTCCTAGTTGACGTTGTTGGTGTGCCATTAGTATGTGTTCCACAGGTCGCCCATTTGTTCCGCAGTATGGAAGCGAGTGATCCCCATTCTGGTGCTTGCAGATTGAGTGCTGTGTACGCCGATATTCGCACGGCGGTCTGACTTTGTATGGGGAGTGTCTACTGTAGTCCCTATCTGTATTCCCTGTGTTATGCCTTACTGCAGCTGTGTAATTCCACCTGGTTTGCAGTTATGGGTGCCATCTTGGTCGTACGCTTGTCCATCCATGGGAATTGCCTACTGGACACTGGTATAGGGCTGTACACATTTCACACCTGCATTTAGCATTATCCGGTGGATGCTTTGCATTATTAGTGGGGAGTAAGGCATGTGCTATACCCACATCCCTCCCACGGGGCGGGACAACGGATTATCTGCCAAACAACACCGAGCCCCATTTCTGCATACCCAGGATCCCATGGCTGCAACCCTTGACGGTACCCATTACACATCCTTCATGTGTGCGGGACTGGGATGTGGACGCACTTCTATGGACTCGACAATCTGGGGATTTCTGTTCATATGTCCTGCATTTCATGGACACTTGTCATCAACCTTAAACACGCTGGTGGTGCATATGTCTAGCTGTGCCGTAGTCATGGCTGTCGCTTCTTCTGGGTAGAACGATAGCAGCTGAATGATATTGCGTACAGATCAATTTTTGGGTCCTACAATGGACACCAATGTGCATATGTAAAGTGGAGAACTTGTTGGATTGTGTCCATCTGGCCAGTGGTTTTGACTGCTGCTGTATGTTCCCCAATCGTGGATGTCTGTTTGACTACCCATATTATGTAGTGCTACGAAAACCAGGTTTTTCAAAACTGAAACCAAATGGTGTACATCCAAAGATGCAGGTTAGCAACTGCTTTAAATAATCCTCAGAAGTCCCAATAGGAAAGATTTGCCACTTTATTGTCAAAATAACACCATCAAAACAAGTAGATCACGAGCACTTTTGCCCGGTCTTACCGGGCATTTTCAAGTGTAATTAGCTAAAACAATAACTAAATAAATAATAATAAATAATTTAATATTAAAATAATAATATGTTATTTGGACAATAGCTTCTGCTATTGGCATACAATGCTGTGGGTGGTGCCGGTTACCATACATATGGCTTTCTCAAAAGCCGACTTCACACTTCTAAACACTAGTGTGGTCTCCTTTAAGGCCACTGAGCCAGTGGTAAACATTACTCAAGCCACTGAATCACTTACATATGCCTTCTACCAGCACCTACAGGACTGCATGGATCAGGCAAGCCCTTACACAACTGTGAGTCTTTGTACCAATGCCAAGCATCCAGTCTGGTGTACCCCAGCCATACACAAGCTCTACAATGAAAGGAGGTAGCTACTACAAGACAGAGCAGAATCCTTGTACGGTATGACACCCTTGCTCATTATATGTGAAGAACTACAAGCTCTCATGACATCATCCAGGGCAAATCTGACAGATATATCACCAAGGACTCGACAGACAATCATACGGCCTTCTTTAGCTATGTTGGACACCTGGGAGGACACTCCCAGATATGCTCGGACTGGGTTCAGAATGATGTGAAGTTTACTGAACCTACACACATTGCCAACATACTGGCTGACAGGTTCGGTGCAAACACCCCCCCTCCCCCCCACATGGAGAGATGTCTGTACCAGAGGATTGTGGCCCCCAAAACTTCTGTAACGCACAGGTGGTACATGCTCTCTCCAAGGCAGTGAACACAGCATCCATGGGACCAGATGGTGTCCCGGCTGTGTACTCCATGAACTCATTGAGGAATTAGATCCACAGTTAGGACAGCTGTTTAATCTTAGCCTCACCTCAGGTAATGTACCCAAGTTGTGGCGCACGGCGACTGTAGTCCCACTTCACAGGGGCAGTGCCTCCACTGACCCTGGTAATTACCGTCCCATTAGCTTGACAAGCCTTATCTGCAAAGCCATGGGGAAGGATCATAATGGAACTCATAGATGACGACATAGGGGACTTGCATACTTTGCATCCAACCCAGTTTGGCTTGGTCAAAGGCAGATCATGCGTTTAAAACTTGGTTGACATTTTAGGAACAGTCACCAAGGCCATTGATGAGGGTCAGGCAGTCCATACAGCCTACCTTGACCTGGCAAAGGCCTTCAACACAATACCCCCCTCAGGTATCATTGATAAACCCATCGGCTTGGATGTGAACCCGTACATCACAGGATGGGTTGCAAACTGGCTGGGTGACAGAACCCACACGGTCATAGTTGCTGGCACCATGTCAGACTCACAGCCGGTCACAGGCGGTGTCCCACGGGGCTCAGTCCTGAGTCCACTCTTTTTATGCATCTACATTTCCAAAGTGCAAGCAAACACAGGGGGGTTATGGCTGACAATGTTTGCAGATGACTGCGAACTGGGTGCCATAGTGGGACGGACATCTGACACAGATATCCTTCAGAAGGGCCTCACAGATATGGATATCTGGTGCCAGGGACATGGCCTACAGATAAATGCCGGGAAATGCATAGTCATACCCTTCGGGAAGAACAAGGTTACCCCTAGCTGCCATATAGGTGGCAATCCACTGAGCACAGAGGGAGTTACCAGGGATCTGGGGACCCAGGTTGTCAGTCACCATTCGTTCGACACACACATTGCTAACGTAGTTAGGTAGACCTTCTACATTGCCCACCTGATTGTGCAGGGATTCACATCTAGATCAGGGGAGGTCATCATCTCCTTGTACTCATCACTCATTAGACCTATGATTGAGTACATTGCCCCATTCGGAATGTATCTGACCCAACACCTGCAGCAGCTGGGAAGGCCCCATAGGTTCATCGTCAAACGGATGCAGGGTGTCAGGAATTTGTGCTATGCTGCCCGACTGAAAGGACTCCTGCTCCATTCAGTCAAATACCACTTGCTCAGTGGTGACCTGTGCCTGACATACAAGGCCATGTCGACCCATATTTGATGACTATGCTTCACCTAATGGATCTACATCCCTCAGAACCACAGTGGCAGGTGATGTGAACCTTGACACGGTCATTAATAGAATGTGTTGGAGGGACAGATTCATCACCCAGACACTCACTATGCTGTGGAACAACATCCCAGTACATGTGAGGCAGAGCACCTCGCTGGCCTTGTTCGAGGGGGATCTTGACCAATGGATGGGAGATTGCAGATATACCCCAGGGATTACTTCATTGTCACTGCTTGACAGAGGTACAGCAATATAATAGGCATTGTTATCTTCGGACTGGAGGGTTGGCAAAGGCAACATAACTATGGGCTATGGTTATAGCTGCCCTTGGGCAGATAGCCTACTATGTACCTATGGACCTATGAACCTATGTTCATAGTTTGTCCCATTCACACTTGTCTATCCCCTATCCTCATTCGTATGTGTATATTTCTGTGGCACATGATTGAACTATGTATTACCTGCAGGTATGCTGTGTACAGTGCACATACGTCACGGTTGATTACAGTGTATCTGTGTACCTACCTCTGTGATACTGAGGACTACCACACATCCTTCACAGCATTACATGCATATGTCCATACTATTATACGTTGGCCTGTGGGGGGTTGTTAGGGCAACGGTTACACGTGTCCCTGTTTGTGCAAGCGTCATGGTGGTCTTTGACCAGCCTCTGTTGCTATCGTGGGATGGACGGTAGTGTTGGTGTGTGTTTGGGATGTGTTTCCACTGCCGGTACATCTGTGGGGGGTGGGGTTGGCACATGTTCCTCTTTGCAGGGAGCCCCATCCTAGACATTTGTGTCATGCGTCAACACTTGGCATGTGCCATATGTCCTGTGCTATTCCCACAGTCGTGTATGCCTTCCTGCATTACTACTGCGTGTTACTGCCAGTTTGTATCTGGTACGCATGGCTATTATGTTGGATAGCTTGGCCTATTCCCATGCTATGACATACCCATTCATCCAGGCATATACATGTTATTCCATCCTTTGCGTTGGCCGTGGGTGTTTGGCCATCCGGCAACGCTATTCTCAACGTGTGATGTCCCACCTTCACCTTCTGTGCATGTGGCACCCTGTTGGGGCGTCCTGCTTGGTGGGCAGATGTTCCGCCATATGTGTTGTGTTTGACATGTCTGCATAGCTAATCATCAGTACGGTGGCTGAACATACTGCCTTGTCCAGATGTGTACAGTTATGGGCACCGTGGTGTGTGGACGCCTATGGGGTTTCGACAGGTCCATACCACATGCGGGATGTACACATTCTGTAGACACATTCACATGCAGCCATTTGGATATCTGTACCTGAGGTGGGATGTTAACATGTGGGGTACATATTTGCCCGTGTGGCACTGCCTAGGACAATACTTCTTACTACATTTCAGGTATACCCATTGTGTGTAGGTGTGCAGCTGCGCAAGGCTGCTAGCTGGGTTGGGTGCACAGTCGTACATGGGTGCAGGTTACGTGCTATGACGGGGCTGTTGTGTATTACATTTGCATGCATGGGTTCTGCTTCTGGATATTACGCTTAGGCATACACCGTCCTATGTGTATGCGACGAGCACGTTGCTGGGTGTAGTACATGTTGCTATGCTCATGTTTGTCTGTGTTTAGGGTATCTGGTTTCTTTCTGGTTGTTATATCGACACGGCTGCCCGGCTGTGTACTCTCACTACTGCTGGTGACCATGCCCATGTGGCTACTTGTGTGTAGGTGCGGCGTGCTGACATGCTGCGGTACACCTTCACTGGGTATGCCCACTGACAGTGCATTGCGTGACGGACACGGTATTACGCGTATCCTTTGTTCCTTGGACGGGTACAATTTGGACTTCGTGGGTTAATGTTTGGTTCTCCGTTTTGTGTGAACGGGTACTATGTTGCATACTCTGCGTACGTTTCATTATCCACGGACCCTGGCTGGTGCGGTTACTATTGCAGGCGGCCTGTGACAGTCAGCACTTTAGGTTGCTCATCACCTGCCGGCTTGGCCACGCCTACGGGAGCATCCTACTTGGGCTCGCGCACGTGCCCTCTGCACGTGTCTGTGGTTGCGGCGCGCACTCATTACTGTGCATATGGTGCTGCTACGCCGATTATACACTGCACTGCTGGCGCAAGCCTTACACCGGCCTTGCGCCAAGCTTCATGAATCCCGGGGAGTATCTATAATCTCTATCCTCAAACCTTGAGTCTTGTTTCCTTTATAGAAATATTTGATGACATATCTACAATCGCTGTCGTCAAACCATGGTTAATGCTTCTTTTATAGAAATATCTGATGACATATCTACAAGCTCTGTCAACAAATCTGGCTCATGTTTCATTCATACAAGACTTTGATGATATATTTACAACCACTGTCATCAAACCTGGCTCATGTTTCCTTTACACAAAAATCTGAAGACGTCTAAAACCTCTGTCATCAAACTGTGGTTAATGTTTCCTTTATACAAATATCTAATGACATATCTAAAAGCTGTGTCACCAAACCGTGGCTCATGTTTCCTTTATAGAAATATCTGATGACATATCTACAAGCTCTGTCATCAAACATTGAGTCATGTTTCGATTTTACAAATATCTGATGACTTATTTACAATCTCTGTCATAAAACCGTTTTTAATGTATTAGTTTTAGAAATACAGTGATAACATATCTCCAAGCTCTGTCATCAAATCTGGCTCATGTTTCCTTCATACAAGACTTTGATGACATATCTACAACCTCTGTCATCAAACAGTGGCTCACCTTTCCTTTATAGAAATATCTGATGACATATCTACAATCTCTGTTATCTAACCTGTCTCATGTTTCCTTTATACAAATGTCTGACGACATATCGACATTCTCTGTCATCAAACCTGTCTCATGTTTCCTTTATACAAATTTCTGATGACACATCTAAAAGCTCTGTCATCAAGCCTGGCTCATGTTTCCTTTATACAAATATCTGATGACATACAGTATCTACAAGCTCTGTCATCAAACCTTGAGTCATGTTACCTTCATACAAATATCTGATGACATATCTAGCATCTTTGTCATGAAACCATTATTAATGTTTACTTAAATATCTGATGACATATCTACAAACTTTGTCATCAAACCTTGGGTCATGTTTCCTTTATACAAATACTTGGTGACCTATCAACAATCTCTGTCATCAAACTTGGCTCATGTTTCCTTTATACAAATATCTGATGTCATATCTGCAAACTGTCATCAAATCTGGCACGTGTCCTATATACAAATATCTGATGACATACAGTATCTACAAGCTCTGCCATCACACCTTAAGTCATGTTTCCTTTATACAAATGTCTGATGACATATATACAATCTCTATCATAAAACCATGGTTAATGTTTCCTTTATAGAAATATCTGATGAGATATCTACTAGCTGTGTCATCAAATCTGGCTCATGTTTCCTTCATACAAGACTATGATGACATATCTACAACCTCTGTCATCAAACAGTAGCTCATGTTTCCTTTATACAAATATCTGATGAAATTTATACAATCTTTGTCATCAAACCTGGCTCATGTTTCCTTTATACTAATATCTGATGACATATCTACAATCCCTGTCTTCAATCTGTGGTTAATGTTTCTTTTATAGAAATACTGATAACATATCTAAAAGCTCTGTCATCAAATCTGGCTCATGTTTCCTTCATACAAGACTTTGATAACATATCTACAAGTGCTATCACCAAACATGGCTCATATTTCCATTATACAAATGCCTGATGACATATCTACAATCTCTGTCATCAAACCAGGATCATGTTTCCTTTATACTAATATTTGATGACATATCTACAAGCTCTGTCATCAAACCTGACTCATGTTTCCTGCATACAAATATCTGTTGACATATTTACAAAGTCTGTCATCAAACAGTGGCTCATGTTTCCTTTTTAAAAATATCTGATTACATATCTACAATCTCTGTCATCAAACCCTGCTCATGTTTCCTTTATTCAAATATCTGATAAAATATCTACAAGCTCCGTCATCAAACCTGGCTCTTGTTTCTTTTACACAAATAAATTATGACATATCTATAAGCTCTGTCATCAAACATGGCTCATGTTTCCTTTATACAAATATCTGATGACGTGCAGTATATACAAGCGCTGTCAGCAAGCCTTGAGTCATGTTTCCTTTATACAAATATCTGATGACATATCTACAGTCTCTGCCATCAAACCATAGTTAATGTTTCCTTTATACTAATATCTGATGACATATCTACAATCTCTGTCATCAAACTGTGGTTAATGTTTCTTTTCTAGAAATATCTGATAACATATCCTAAAGTTCTGTGAACAAATCTGGCTCATGTTTCCTTCATAAAAGACTTTGATGACATATCTACAAGCAGTGTCATCAAACATGGCTCATATTTCCTTTATACAAATGCCTGATGACATATCTACACTCTCTGTCATCAAACCAGGGTCATGTTTCCTTTATACAAATATTTGATGACATATCTACAAGCTCTATCATCAAAATTGGCTCATATTTCCTTCATACAAATATCTGTTGACATATTTACAAGGTATGCCATCAAACAGTGGCTCATGTTTCCTTTATAAAAATATTTTATTACAAATCTACAGTCTCTGCCATCAAAGCCTGCTCATGTTTCCTTTATACAAATATCTGATGACATATCTACAATTTTTGTCATCAAATCTGGCTCATGTTTCATTTATACAAATAACTGATAACATACCTACAAGCTCTGTCATCAAACCTGGCTCATGTTTCCTTTACACAAATATCTTATGACATATCTATAAGCTCTGACATCAACCATGGCTCATGTTTCCTTTATAAAAATATCTGATGGCATACAGTATCTATAATCTCTATCATCAAACCTTGAGTCTTGTTTCCTTTATAGAAATATCTGATGACATATCTACAATCGCTGTCGTCAAACCATGGTTAATGCTTCTTTTATAGAAATATATGATCACATATCTGCAAGCTCTGTCAACAAAGCTGGCTCATGTTTCATTCATACAAGACTTTGATGATATATTTACAACCACTGTCATCAAACTTGGCTCATGTTTCCTTTATACAAATATCTGAAGACATGTCTAAAACCTCTGTCATCAAACTGTGGTTAATGTTTCCTTTATACAAATATCTAATGACATATCTAAAAGCTGTGTCACCAAACTGTGGCTCATGTTTCCTTTATAGAAATATCTGATGACATATCTACAAGCTCTGTCATCAAACATTGAGTCATGTTTTGATTTTACAAATATCTGATGACTTATTTACAATCTCTGTCATAAAACCGTTTTTAATGTTTTCTTTTTAGAAATACAATGATAACATATCTGCAAGCTCTGTCATCAAATCTGGCTCATGTTTCCTTCATACAAGACTTTGATGACATATCTACAACCTCTGTCATCAAACAGTGGTTCACCTTTCCTTTATACAAATATCTGATGACATATCTACAATCTCTGTTATCTAACCTGGCTCATGTTTCCTTTATACAAATGTCTGACGACATATCGACAATCTCTGTCATCAAACCATTCTCATGTTTCCTTTATACAAATTTCTGATTACATACAGTATCTACAAGCTCTGTCATCAAACCTTGAGTCATGTTACCTTCATACAAATATCTGATGACATATCTAGCATCTTTGTCATGAAACCATTATTAATGTTTACTTAAATATCTGATGACATATCTACAAAGTTTGTCATCAAACCTTGGGTCATGTTTCCTTTATACAAATACTTGGTGACCTATCAACAATCTCTGTCATCAAACTTGGCTCATGTTTCCTTTATACAAATATCTGATGTTATATCTACAAACTCTGTCATCAAATCTGGCACATGTGTCCTATATACAAATATCTGATGACATACAGTATCTACAAGCTCTGCCATCACACCTTGAGTCATGTTTCCTTTATTCAAATGTCTGATGACATATATACAATCTCTATCATAAAACCATGGTTAATGTTTCCTTTATAGAAATATCTGATGAGATATCTACTAGCTGTGTCATCAAATCTGGCTCATGTTTCCTTCATACAAGACTATGATGACATATCTACAACCTCTGTCATCAAACAGTAGCTCATGTTTCCTTTATACAAATATCTGATGAAATTTATACAATCTTTGTCATCAAACCTGGCTCATGTTTCCTTTATACTAATATCTGATGACATATCTACAATCCCTGTCATCAATCTGTGGTTAATGTTTCTTTTATAGAAATATCTGATGACATATCTAAAAGCTCTGTCATCAAATCTGGCTCATGTTTCCTTCATACAAGACTTTGATAACATATCTACAAGTGCTATCACCAAACGTGGCTCATATTTCCATTATACAAATGCCTGATGACATATCTACAATCTCTGTCATCAAACCTGACTCATGTTTCCTGCATACAAATATCTGTTGACATATTTACAAAGTCTGTCATCAAACAGTGGCTCATGTTTCCTTTTTAAAAATATCTGATTACATATCTACAATCTCTGTCATCAAACCCTGCTCATGTTTCCTTTATTCAAATATCTGATAAAATATCTACAAGCTCTGTCATCAAACCTGGCTCATGTTTCTTTTACACAAATATCTTATGACATATCTATAAGCTCTGTCATCAAACATGGCTCATGTTTCCTTTATACAAATATCTGATGACATGCAGTATATACAAGCTCTGTCAACAAGCCTTGAGTCATGTTTCCTTTATACAAATATCTGATGACATATCTACAATCCCTGCCATCAAACCATAGTTAATGTTTCCTTTATACAAATATGTGACAACATATCTACAATCTCTGTAATCAAACCTGGGTCATGTTTCCTTTATACAAATATTTAATGACATATGTACAATTTCTGTCATCAAACCTGGCTCATGTTTCCTTTATACAAATATCTGATGACATATCTACAAGCTCTGTCATCAAACTTGGCTCATGTTTCCTTTATACAAATATTTAATGACATATCTACAATCTCTGTCATCAAACCTGGCTCATGTTGCCTTTATACAAATATCTGAAAACATTTCTACAAGCTCTGTCATCAAACTTGGCTCATGTTTTCTTTATACAAATATCTGATGACACATTTACAAGCTCTGTCATTCAACCTGTCTCGTTTCCTTTATACAGGTGTATGAAGACATATCTACAAGCTCTAGCATCAAGCTGTGGCTCATGTTTCCATTTTACAAATATCTGATGACACATCTATAAGCTCTATCATCAAACCTGGCTCATGGTTCCTTTATACAAACATCTGATGGCATATCTACAAGCTGCGTCATCAAGCCGTGGCTCATGTTTTCTATATACTGATATCAGATGACACATCTACAAGCTCTGCCATCAAACCTGACTCATGTTTCCTTTATACAAATAACTGATGAAATATTTACAAGCTCTGTCATCAAACCTGGCTCACGTTTCTTTTATAAAAATATCTGATAACATATCTAGAAGATCTGTCAACAAACCTGGCTCATGTTTCCTTTATACAAATATCTGATGACATATCTACAACCTTTGTCATCAGACCTGGCTCATGTTTCCTTTATACAAATATCTGATGACACATCTACAAGCTCTGTCATCAAACTGTGCCTCATGTTCCCTTCATACAAATATCAGATGAGATATCCATAAGCTCTGTCATCAAACCTGGCTCATGTTTCCTTTATACAAATATCTGATGACATATCTACAATCTCTGTCATCAAACCATGGTTAATTTTTCCTTTATAGAAATATCTGATGACGTATCTGCAATCTCTGTCATAAAACCCTGGGTCAAGCTTCCTTTATACAAATATTTTTTGACATATCTACATTCTCTGTCATCAAACCTGGTCATGTTTCCTTTATACAAATATCTGATGACATATCTACAAGCTCTGTCATCAAACCTGGCTCATGTTTCCTTTATACAAATATCTGATGACATACAGTATCTACAAGCTCTGTCATCAAACCTTGAGACTTCTTTCCTTTATACAAATATCTGATGACATATCTACAATCCCCGTCACCAAACCATGGTTAATGTTTCCTTTATGGAAATATCTGATGACATATCTACAAGCTCCGTCATAAAATCTGGCTCATGTTTCATTCATACAAGACTTTGATGATATATCTACTATCTCTGTCATCAAACCTGGCTTATATTTCCTTTATACAAATATGTGATGACACATCTAGAATCTCTGTCATCAAACCATGGTTAATGTTTCCTTTATACAAATATCTGATGACATATCTAAAAGCTGTGTCATCCAACCTGGCTTATGGTTTCCTTTATACAAATATCTGATGACACATCTAAAAGCTCTGTCATCAAACCTGGCTCACGTTTCCTTTATACAAATATCTGATGACGTACAGTACCTACTAGCTCTGTCATCAAACCTTGAGTCATGTTTCCTTTATCCAAATATCTGATGACATATCCACCATCTCTTTCATCAGACATGGCTCATGCTTCCTTTATACAAATATCTGTTGACATATCTACAATCTCTGCTATAAAATCTTGATCACGTTTCCTTTATCCAAGTATCTGATGACATATCTACAAGCTCTGTCATCAAACATGGCTCATGTTTCCCTTATACAAATATCTGATGACATATCTACAAGCTCTGTCATCAAACCTGGCTCATGTTTCCTTTATACAAATATCTGATGATATACAAATATCTGATGACACATCTACAATCTCTGTCATCAAACCGTGGTTAATGTTTCCTTTATACAAATATCTGATGGCATATCTAAAAACTCTGTCATCAAATCTGGCTCATGTTTCATTCATACAAGACTCTGATGATATATCTACAATCTCTGTTATCAAAATTGGCTCATGATTCCTTTATACAAATATCTGACATATCAACAAGCTTTGTCATCAAACCTGGCTCATGTTTCCTTTATGCAAATATCTGATGACATACAGTATCTACAAGCTCTGTTAACAAACCTTGAGTCATATTTCCTTTATACAAATATCTGATGACATATCTACAATCTCTGTCATCAAACCTGGCTCATGTTTCCTTTATACAAATATCTGATGACATATCTACAAGCTCTGTCATCAAACCTGGCGCTTTTACAAGTATCTGATGACATATTTACAAGCTCTATCATCAAACCTTTGGTCATGTTTCCTTTATACAAATATCTGATGACACATCTACAAGCTCTGTCATCAAACCTGGCTCATGTTTCCTTTATACAAATATCTAATGACATATCTACAATTTCTGTCATCATTCCTTGGCTCATGTTTCCTTTCATCAAATATCTAATGACATGTTTAGAATCTCTGTCATCAAACCATGGCTCATGTCAACTTTTTACAAGTATTCTGAGGAACAGCCTTTTGTTAAACATGAGCTTCTTTAGACAATTTTTGAGTAACACAGAAGTCTAGTGTCTGTTCCCAAGGAAACACCCCATTTATTCAAATGTATTTATTTATATATGTATGTCCATATCTATGTATGTTTACTGAGGTAGAGCACTGATCTCAATTTATCATTTGCAGGCTCATCCTGGGTTACATACACAGTAAATCAGTTTAGAAAGATTAAAGGTATAACTAAGTTATACACTGCAGTGACATAATACAGATGTAAAAAATATACACCATTTTACAAAAATGTTTAAGAAAAATAGGATCATGCATAATACAGATGTTATAAATGATGTAAACATAATTCAACCAAAAGAATGAACATACCCCGGGATTCATGAAGCTTTCGGAGCATACAAGGCCGGTAAGGTCTGCCGGCAGGAATAGCCATAGCATATACATTAATGAACCCCCAACCCAAGCACGGCGTAGGATGGGGGCCCGGAGCTGCAGTGTGATTGAACCCTGACCCTAGCAGTAACCAGTGCAGCAGGTGTATGTCATGTCAGCATTAGTCATCTGCTCGGTTAGAGAATAATACATGTATGTACAGGTATATCTGTCATCCTTCCACTGAGGAGGATAGGCTTGTGAGCTGTAACACAGAGTACAGCTGCTCAGCAGAGAGACAAAGGAACCTAGTAGGAAATGGAGTGAGGACTGAATATGAACAGTGTTGGAACCGTGACAGAGCAGAATTTACCGAAGTACAGTCTAATTGAATATGTGGCTCGCAAGGTTGTGCTATCCTCATGGGAAAACATTTAATAAGCATTACCTGAGCACTGTTGTAGGAATACAATGTTGTGGACTCTAGCAATGTAAATGCCTTGTGACTGACCACATCATTAATGTGCAAAGATGATAGTATACAGAATGCTCATACAGATGTAACATGTATAGAGTTGAAACAAATGTCTAAACTTTACTGCATAGTTCTTTGCCTCCTGCTGCACAGTAGTAAAACGTTATTAATCTCAGCTTCCTGTGTTATTGACTGTCATTTTGAAAATATGAATGAGTGTTACAGTTTGATTTAAACAACTTAATTGACAGATGTGTACATTCTAGCATGGGAATAGGTCAAGCCAACCATCACAATGTCCATGTGTACCACATACAAACAGCCAGTAACATGCAGTAGTAGTGCATGAAGGCATACACGACTGTGGGAATAGTACAGGACATATGGCACGTGCCAAGTGCAGATGCATGACACAAACCCCAGGATGGGTGTCCCTGCAAAGAGGAACATGTGCCAACTACACCTCCCACAGATGTACCGGCAATAAAAACACATGGCAAACACACAGACACACTACTGTCCAACACATGACTGCAACGGAGCCTGGTCAAACACCAACATGAAGCATGCACAAACAGGGACTTGAGTAATGTTTGCCTTAACACCCCCCCATAGGCCAAAGAAGAATAGAATGGACATATGCATGTAATGTTGTGAAGGATGTGTGGTAGTCCTCAGTATCACAGTGTTAGGGACACAGATACACTGTCATCAACTGTGACGTATGTGCACTGTACACAGCATACCTGCATGTAATACAGAGGACAATCATGTGCCACAGAAATATACACTGGAGAAAGAGTATAGTGGATAGACAATTGTACATCTGACACACTATGAACACAGGTTCACACCTCCATAGGTACAGGGTAGGCCATCGTCCCAGGTTCAGCCATAATACTACACCATAGTTAGGATGACTTTGCCAACCTTCTGTGCTTCAGATAAAATACCCATGATATTGCTGTACCTCCGTCAAGCAGTGATCATGATGTAATCCCTGGCCTATACCTGCAATTCTCCATGGAATGGACAACATAGCGAACAAGGCTAGGAAGGATCTCTGTCTCACATGTACTGTGATGTAGATCCACAGCATAATGAGTGTCTGGGTGATATATGTGTCACTCAAACACATCCCATTAATGACCGTGACAAGGTAAATGTCACCTGCCCTAGTGGTTCTGAGGGATGCAGATACAGTAGGTGAAGCATACACATGACATATGGGTTGACATGGCCTATGTCAGGCACAGGTCAACACTAAACAGCAGGTATGTGACGAATGTGGCAGGGGTCCTACAAGTGGGGCAGCATTACAAAATGATGTCATCCTGCATCTGTACAACAATTAACCTATGTGGGCTTCCCAGCTGCTGTAGGTGTATGGTCAGATACAGTCTGAATGGGGCAATGTAGTAAATCATAGGTGTAACACGTAATGGGTACAAGGAGACAATGACCTAGCCTGATGTAGATGTGAATCCCTGCACAAACAGGTGGGCAATGTAGAAGTCCCACACAACCACGATAGCAACGTGTGTGGAATGAATGGTGACCACAAACTCTGTCCCTTGATCCCTGGTAATCACCCCTGTGCTGAGTGGACAGCCACCTATATGCGGGACAGGGTGACCTAGTAGTTCTCCACAGGTATGATGTTGCATAGCATTTAGCTGTGGGACATGTCCCTGACAGCAGATATGCATATCTGGGAGGCCCTTCAAGGATATCTGTGTCAGATGTCTGTCCCACTATGGCACCTGTTTTGCAGTCATCTACAAACAATGTTGCCCATAACACCCCTGTGTGTGCCTGTACCGTGGAAATGTAGATGTATGACAGGAGTGCACCCACGGAAGGGCCCCATGGGACACCACTTGCAACAGGCAGTAGGTCTGACATGCTGCCAGCAACTATGACCGTGTGGGTTGTGTCACATAGACAGTTTACAACACATTCTGTGATGTACGTGTTCACATCCCAGCCAATGGGTTTATCAACGATACCTGAGGGGGGTAATGTGATGAAGGCCTTTGCCAGGTCGAGGTAGGCTGTATGGACTGCAACACCCCCATCAATGGCCTCAGTGACTGTCCCGAAAATGTCAACCATGCTTTAAAGGCATGAACCGCCCCTGAACAAGACAAACCGTGTTGGATGCAAAGTATGTATGTCCCCTATGCAGTCATGTACGAGCCGCAGTATGATCCCTCCCCATGTCTTTGCAGATAGGTCTCCTCAGGGTAATGGGACAGTAATAACCAGCCTCAGTGGAGGCATTGGCCCTGTGACGGGACTACAGCTGCCATGTGACACAACCTGGGTACCCTACCTGAGGTGAGGCTACAAAGAAATAGCTGTCCTAACTGTGGGTCCAATTCTCAATGAGATAGTGGAGTACACAGGGGTCACCAGCTGGTCTCATGGATGCTATGTCCACTACCCTGAGAGAGCATGTTCCACCAGTGTGTCACAGAAGATTTGGAGACCACAAACAGCTGGAACCGACATCTCCTCATGTGTGGGGGAGGGACTGGTGATGTCCTCACTGGACTTGTCAGCCTGTATGTTGGCAATGTGTGTATGTTGATTAAACCCCACCTCTATGTGAACCCAGTCAGAGCATATGTGGGAGTGACCTCCCAGGTGTTGAGCATAGCAACTACGGCAAAGTTATGATTGTCATTGCGTCCATGGTATTAATCTGTGGAATGCGCCCTGACCATGGCACCTATTGTGCGTAACTCTACACCTGGCGATGACCAAGCGGCGTCATACCACAAGGCAGTCCGGGCCTTCCACGCCAGCCAACTCGCAAGGTACATCCCGTGTATGGCTGGGCACACCCACACTGATGCTTGGCATTGGTACAATGAACCACAGCTGGCTGCGAATGCCACAGGTTCATGAAGTCCTGTAGGTAAATGGTAGATGGCAATGTGATTGATGCAGTGGCTGCAGTTACCGTCGACCACTGGCCTGTGGGTCCTCTAAAGGAGACCACAGTAGCGCAGAATTGTGCAGTCTGCCTCTGATAGCAATGTATGGTAACTGGCAACACTCACAGCAACGACGCCAATAACAATAAAGGTAGCCAATGTCCAAATAACATAGTTAACTTCGCATGACAATACAAGTCTATCATACATGCATGATGACACGTGCTAATTACAATTGCAAATGGCCGTAAGACTGGCCTAAAGTTCCCGTGATGTACACAGTCTGAGGTGTTGTTCGATAATAAAGTGGCAATACCTCCCAATCGTGACCTCTGGGTATGAAAGTGGTTGTTAACCTGCAACATTGGATGTATAGCATTGTTCTGTGTCGGAAGACATGGTTCCTGTAGCACTACACAGTATGGGTAGTCAACAGACATCCGCGATTGCTGAACACACAGCATCAGTGAAACCCACTGCTCACAAGGACACAGTCCGACAAGCTCTACACTTTACATATGCACAGTGGTGTCCATTGTAGGACCCAAAAATTGTCTAAAGACAGAATTATGTCTTATTTCAATGCACTGAACTCATTGTCGACACAGGTACACATATGCACCGCAAGCGTGTTTAATGTTGCTGATAGCTGTTCATGTAATGCAGCACAGATGCACAGAAATACCCAGGGTACCGGTCCATAGAACTGCCCACATCACAGTCCCGCACACATGATGGATGTGTAATGGGTACTGTCAATTGTTGCAGTCAAGGGATTCTGGGTATGTAGACTCTGTGCTCGGTGTTGTTTCGCAGGCAATCCTTTGTCCCGCCCGGGAGGGATGTGTGCGTAGCACCTGCCTTACTCTCCGCTAATAATGCAAACCATCCACCGGAGAATGCTAAATGCAGGTGTGAATGTGTACAGCCCTATACTAGTGTCCAGTAGGCAATTGTCATGGATGGACACCGTATGGCCAAGATGGCACCCACAACTGCAAACCCGGTAAATTACACAGCCGCGTAAGGCATAACACAGGAAATACACATAGGGACTACAGTTGACATTCCACATACAAAGCCGGACCGTGCCAACACCGGCGCACAGCACTCAATCTGCCAGCAACAGACTGAGGAGCACCCGCTACTATACAGCGGAACAGATGTGCGACCTGTGGAACACATACTAGTGGCACACACACAACTGCAAGTAGGATATGTAAAATATGACATTCCCACCTATGAAGACAACATGGTTAAATGAATACATAGGTAATCAACATGTTCCGGTGGTGTTATATTGGAAATACAGTGACGGATATGTCCCATTGGGATGTCTGTGGTTTATATGAAGCAGTTTCTAACCAGCATCTTTGGATGTATGTCATTTGTTCACAGTACTAAATCACCTGGTTATGTAGCACCATGTGGAATGGGTAGTCAAACAGACATCCGCGATTGTGGAACATACACCAGCAGTGAAAAGCACTGGGCAGGTGGACACAGTCCAGCAACATCTAACTTTACATATGCACAGTGGTGTCCATTGTAGGACCCAAAATTCCATTCAGGAAATGCCTGCTAGCTTCCTGCATTACTCACTGAACTCATTGTCGCCACAGCCACGCCACAGGTACATATATGCACCGCAAGCATGTTTAATGTTGATGATAGCTGTCCATGTAATGCAGCACAGATGCACAGAAATACCCAGGGTACCGGGTCCATAGAACTGCCCACATCACAGTCCCGCACACATGAAGGATGTGTAATGGGTACTGTCACTTGTTGCAGTCAAGGGAGTCTGGTTATGAAGAATCTGGCCTCGGTCTTGTTTCGCAGGCAATCCTTTGTCCCGCCTGGGAGGGATGCGTAGCACCTGCCTTACTCTCCGCTAATAATGCAAACCATACCGGAGAATGCTAAATGCAGGTGTGAAATGTGTACAGCCCTATACCAGTGTCCAGTAGGCAATTGTCATGGATGGACAAGTATGACCAAGATGGCACCCATAACTGCAAACCCGTGGAATTACACTGCCGTAGTAAGGCATTACACAGGAAATACACATAGGGACTACAGTTGACATTCCACATACAACAAACACAGACAACCAGCCGATGAAGTCCAAAGCACAGACGAGCTACTGTAGGCACAGTCAGTGACCACTCAGAGCACACCCAGAACTAAAGGCAGTCACCATAGTTTATTGAAGCGCCTCATAAGCAGACTTATTCAGAATACATACAATGCAGTCCAACCTACTACATTTACAACCCTTAATTGGTCAGTAAATTAGATGCTAGGTATTAATTACATGCCTTAAAGGCAAACAAGCAAACAAACTTTACTTGGGTTACAGATTCCACACAGTGAGGACATCAGACATTGCTAAAGGTACATTCTTCATAGAAAATAGAAATATATGTATATATATGAAAGATGAACCAACATAATGTTTTCCAAATGTCTGACTGTGTAAGCTACATATATATGTTCACATTGTGCCAATATATTAACAGAACTGCAGACACCTAGTAATATAAATGAACCATAATATATACAGATAAACCGTATGATTATGACTAATGTAAAATAGACCAACGAAAATGTAAAGATTCACAATGTGGTAATGTAAATATTCATTTAGAAGGTTACTTAAATAAATCAATTCAGACATCCATGTAAATACTAACACTAGGCCTGCGTCGTGCTTGCCCTCACATGTACTGGGATGTTGTTCCACAGCATACTGACTGTCTGGCTGATGAATCTGCCCCACCAACACGATTAATGACAGTGTATGCCACCTGCCCTTGTGGTTCTGAGGATCTAACTTTAGGTGAAGCATAGTCATCAGATCTGTCGACATGGCCTTGTATGCCAGGCACAGGTCACCTCTGGGCAAGTGGTATGCAACTGTATACAGCTGGAACCAGTTGGTCAGTATAACACATATTCCTGAGACCCTGCATCTGTTTGTGATGAACTGTTGGTGCCTTCCAGCTGCTGCAGGTGTCGGGTCAGATACATTCTGAACGGGCATTGTACCCAATCATAGGTCTAATGAGTGATGAGTACAAGGGACAATGACCTCCCTGATCTAGATGTGAATCCCTTCATGATGATGTGGGCAATGTGGAAGGTCTACCTAACACGCTAGCAGTGTGTGTCAACAACGGTTAACAACAACCCGGTCCCCAGATCCCTGGTAACTCCTCTGTGCTCAGTGGATTGCCACCATATGGTAGCTAGTAACCTTGTTCTTAAGGGTATGACTATGCATTTTCTGGCATTTAGCTGTAGGTCATGTCTCTGCCACCGCTTATCCACATCTGTGAGGCATGAAGGATATCTGTGTCAGATGTGTGTCTGACTATGGCACCCAGTTTGCAGTCATCTGCAAACATTGTACCCATAACCCCTGTGTTTGCTTGTACTTGGAAATGATGCTAAAAATAGTGGACCCAGGACTGAGCCCCATGGGACACCACCTGTGACTGGCTGTGGGTATGTCATGGCGCCAGCAACTATGACCATGTGTGTTCTGTGACTTAGCCAGTTTGCAACCCATATGATGTATGGATAACGTCAAGATGACGGTTTATCAATGATACATATTGTGTCAAGGCCTTGCCATTGATACTGTATGGACTGCTTTACCCTCATCAATGGCCTTGGTGACTGATCCTACAAAGTCAAACACTAAAAGGCATGATCTGACTTTGACCAAGCTAAACTGGGTTGTATCCAAAGTATGCAGTCCATGTCATCTATGAGTTCCATTATGATCCTTCCATGGCTTTGCAGATAAGGCTTGTCAAGCTAATGGGATGGTAATAACCAGGGTCAGTGGAGGCACCATCTATGTGAAGTGTGACTACAGTGTGCTACTACTGGATGTATCCTGAGGTGAGGCTAAGATTAAACAGCTGTCCTAAGTGTGGGTTTAATTCTCATAGAGTTCATGGAGTACACAGCTGGGACACCATCTGTCCCATGGATGCTGTGTTGACTGCCTTGAGACAGCATTTACCTGTGTACAGATGTTCCAGGATCTACAAGTCTCTGGTATAGATACTCTCCATGTAGGGTCATAGCACTGAACATGTCAGCCAGTATGCTGGCAATGTGTAGGTTCAGTCATCTTCACATCATTGTGAACCCGGTTTGAGCATATCTGAGTGTCTCCCAGGTGTCCAACATAGCTAAAGAAGGCATGAATGTCTGTTGAGTCCTTGAATCTCTGTTGAATTTCCCTGATGATCATGACAGCTTGTAGTCTTCACATATAATGAGCATGTGTTATACAAGTATTCCGAACTTGTAGTATCTCCGTCGTTGTAGCTTGTTCATGGCTGTCCACCAGACTATGCTTGTCTGTGGTACAAAGTCTCAGTGTATGGGATTGCCTGATCCATGCAGTCCTGTAGGTGCTGTGGAAGGCATATGTACATTCAGCGGTTTGAGTAATGTTCATCAATTAGCCTTAGAGGAGAATCTCCTCACCGTAGTGTAGAAATCGGCTTTGAGAGAAAGGCATATGTATGGCACCACCGCCGTACACAATACGGAACATCATATAGCAATAAACCACTAAAATCGATGCGTAATGCTGATTCACATGCCCAGGGACCAATAATAATACAGCCGGCTCCAGGCATAGCCAGTAGGTGCAGTCGCCTAGAAGCGCTGCTCTACCGCGCCCTTCCATCTCTTTATTTTGCGTAGTAGACCAGAGGGGGCATGGTGATGGGCGGCGAATACGGGTTCCGCCTTGTGCACCAATTGAACTTTAAGGCCAATTTTTGCCGCGGGTAATAAGGCCAGCAGCCCCACACCCAGACGGGTTTCATTAAGGCAAGGTATGCCATCGTTCATATATTCTTGTGACATATAATGGCACAGCATAGCTCGTCCTACCAAACGCAGACATACCCACCCGGCGGTGCGGACGATGCGCGAGATGTCCGTTAATGTCGACATTGTCTCGCTTTGTGAAACAAACTCACATAGCATTCAATACTAAACAGCGACGGAGAACCCGATGTCCCCGTGGCTGAGTGTTCAACCTGTTCCGCCATGTTAAATGTGTGTAGCACAGCGGAACCGCCCAAACCAAGCAACGGACATGTCTGTGGCTCAGTGAAAGCCCACAATGGTAAACCCATGTAATATTGACACAGGTCATACATACCGAGGGTTAGTAATGGAAATAGGTCCGTGACCAGACCGGTGCAATTAGTATAACAAGATCTACAACGGGTACACCGCCAATCGACACGGTATGAATAATTGGGTGTGACATGGTACCATAGACACGGACAAACGCGCCCATGTGACTCATCTAACATTCGACAGGTCAGGGCAGTTCCACTGGGCGGACAAGACCAAACCCAAAGCACCACAGCAACACCCTGACAATCAAGGCCTGTATGCAGGGGATATAAGCACCTGTCATCTGAACATCCCCGCGGTCACGACATATGCATCCTGGGCCATGAGCGAGGGGAATAGGAATGTTTAACATGCAGTACCGCACCTTTCCCAGCAGGAGAATGGATGCCTGTGACCGGATGCGGGGGATATGTAAATGTACATACCATGGGTATGCATATTAATGACACCAACAGCTAACGCAGTGGTCATAGTAACCAAACGTGAATGCAGTCACGCTTGAATTACCACTATAGAACATATAGATGTGAACGCGTACGTAATGCGCCCATGCTGCAAAGACTGTTACATGTATAAAGTTGTGTGCTTTCACACGCCAACCGGATCAGACATATGTTACCGAATAGTCACAACTAACACAAAACACGAACCACACAGACCCAGTAAACATATATAAACAGAATACGGATATGCATGTGCGCCAGAACCCACAATGAAATGCGAGGTGCGCAGTGATCCACTGGAAGCAGGGAAGGTTAAGGATGTGTCCTCCACTCATTTACATTCATAATTGTAAAATATATGCTTAAATAGTACTTATTGATTCCATGCTTTGGAATCGTAATGCTACAATTATACACATTGATATAAAATATCCTGATCAACACACTACATTCTAAGGTTTACTCACAACAATTATCAACTATGTTTCAAGATACTGATTGTATTTACCAATATTGTATTTATATTAACACATTGTTGTCGATTATTGTTTCCATGAAGTAATGTATGCAACACTGATTTGTATATGTCACGCTATAATCAAGACTTGGAGCACTGTCCACAACTATGAGCAGGTTTATTGATTATTTGTCTTTAAACTCACTCTGAAGGAAGTGTATAAGACACTATGTAATGCATCTGACGATGCCCCATGTTAGTAGGTGAAAGAGCTCAGTATCTGACTGTGGAGTCTATCGCTGTCATTGTCTGGGCCGATATATGTTCATAATGTCATTATGAAGATGGGCAGGACGCAAGGTTTGCTGTATTCCGCACTGGCATGTGGATATAGAAAGGCCAAGTAATACATAATATGGGTAGTCAAGCAGACATCCGCGATTGGGGAACATACAGCGGCAGTCAAACCACTGGCCAGATGGTGACAGTCCAACACGTTCTACACTTTACATATGCACATCGGTGTCCATTGTAGGACTTCAAAATTTTGCACCTTACGCCAGATCGACCAGACAGAGTACACCGTGACTACGCACAGCTAGACATATGCACCACCAGCGTTTAAGGTTGATGATACCTGTCCATGAAATGCAGGACATATGAACAGAAATCCCCAGATTGCGTGTCCATAAGTGCGCCCACATCCCAGTCCCGCACATGAAGGATGTGTAATGCGCATGGGGTTGCAGCCATGGGATCCTGGGTATGCAAAATGGGGCTCGTGTTGTTTGGCAGATAATCCGTTGTCCCGCCTGGAGGGCTGTTATACACGTGCCTTAGTCCCACTAAGGATGCAAAGCATCCACTGGGTAATGCTAAAGCATGTGAAATGTGTTCAGCCCTACATCAGTGTCCAGTAGGCATTTCCCAGGATGGACAAACGGACAAGATGGCACCTATAATACACCTGGTGGAATCACACAGCCGTAAGGCATAACACAGGAAATACAGATGGAAACACAGTAGACACTATAGAAATCCAGCCGCTATAATCCGCATACAGCACCGACTGCCAGCAAGTATGAGGATCAGCTTCCACAAGGAACATGGGCGACCTGTGGAACACATATAATGGCACACCAACAACGCCAACTAGGAAGGTCATACTATGTTCAACATAGCTCATATAAATAACATCCTTCATGAATAAATAGGTTCTACATGTACCGCTGTGTTATATTGACAATACAGTGGATAGTTCACAATGGTACCTCTGAGGATTACTTAGTTGCCAACCTGCATTACATAACACCATATGGGTTAATGTGGAAGGACATGGGTCAGAGCACTACATAATATGGGTAGTCAAACAGACATCCACGACTGGGGAACATACAGCGCAGTCAATACCACGGGCCAGATGTCCACAGTCGAACATGTTCTACACTTTACATATGCACATCGGTGTCCATTGTAGGAGTCGAAAAATTTCTCCTTTGTCAACATATCTGTGAACCAGAAGTGACAGCCGTGACTACGCACAGCTAGACATATGCACCACCAGCTGTTTAAGGTTGATGATACCTGCCCATGACATGCAGGACATATGAACAGAGGTCCCCAGACTGGTGTCCATACATGTGCGCATCCCAGTTCCGCACACATGAAGGATGTGCATGGGTACTGGGGGTCGGGGTTGCAGCCATGGTATCCTGGGTATGCAAAATGGGGCTCGGTGTTGTTTGGCAGATAATCCGTTGTCCCGCCTGCGGAGTGGGTACAGGCATGTCTCCCACTAAGGATGCAAAGCATCCAGGGTAATGCTAAAGGCAGTGTGAAATGTGTTCAGCCCTACATCAGTGTCCAGTAGGCATTTCCCAAGGATGGACAAACGACGGACAAGATGGCACCCATAATAGCAAACCTGGTGGAATCACACAGCCGTAAGGCATAACACAGGACATACAGATGGAAACAACAGTAGACACCCCCCAGAGATCCATCCTGCGAATCCCAGCATACAGCAGCCAAGGTGCCAGCACATATGGGGATCACCCGCCCATACGGAACAGATGGGTGACCTGTGGAACACATATTAATGGCACACCAACAACGCCAACTAGGAAGGTCATACTATGGTCAAAATATGGCGTTCACACATAAAGACATACTGTCATGAATAAATAGGATTGATGTCAATACCATGGCAAACACAATACAGGAAAGACTGTTGGCACCCTATGGACACAAACATGTCACACATAGGTAGATGGAACAGTCAACATAAACATTTGTACGACATGACATGGTATCCAAAGGTTCTTCATAGACATGTATGCATCACCCTGGGTGGACACATCCAACATGGGAGCATCCAACTTTACATATGCACACACTTCCATTTGTCACTTTCAACAATGAACATGTACACAGCATGAAAGCACAGACGCTAACACACACATGTCAACATCACAGAAAGCATCCTATGAACACATACATATGATATTGTACTATGCACACAATGCAGCAACGAAGATAGTCCCCATTGCACAACACAAGTCTGCACATACATATCATGACGTTGCACACGCCATGCAGGCACAGGCAATGCACAATCACACAATGGAGAACAGATAAATATCACATTGATGGCAGTAAAAGCATTCAAGGGCAAAACACACACACACGAAGGGCTGGGAGTCGAACCCACGCCTATCTATATGAACTCACTATGTATGAAGCATTTACAGAACGTGCTACCGAGTTTACTGAGCACAGTGCTGTCAGAGGCATACTTCTAGGCTGGTGACATCACCCGAAACAATAGCTGGCAATAGGGCAAGTGTATGTGTTGGCGAGCGATAGCATGTGTATCCGCAGAGGCAGCTGGAAACACACACACACACACACACACATGGAAGGGCCGAGTCGAACCTACGCTCATCTACATGACCACTACAGTATGAAGCATTTACAGAACGCTGGGCTACCGAGTTTATTGAGCACAGCGCTGTCAGAGGCATACTTCTAGGCTGGTGATATCACCTGCAAAACAATATGGCACAGGCAAGGTATGTGTTATGGCGAGCAGTGCGCTTATCCGCAGAGGCAGCTGGAAACACACACACACGGAAGGGACGGAGACGAACTCTACGCCTATCTACATGGGCGAACTCACTACAGTATGAAGCATTTACAGAACGCTGCCACGAAGTTTACTGAGCACAGAGCGCTGTCAGGAGGCATACTTGTAGGCTGCTGACATCAATTGCAGGCAAAACAATAGTTGGCAATAGCTAAGTGTATAAAGGTAAGTTATGAGCGCCTAAAAGCATAATGCAAGCTTGACCACAGAGGCAGCTGGAACACACACACACACAGAGACACACACATATCGGAAGGGACGGGAGCTCGAAACCTCACGCCTCATCTACATGAACACACTGCTGGCATGAAGCATTTACAGAATGCGCCACCGATGTTTACTGAACAGAGCGCCTGTCAGAGGCATACTTGTAGGCTGCTGACATCACCCGCAAAACAATAGTTGGCAATAGCTAAGGTATGTGTTGCGAAGCCGTCTAAAGCATAACTACGTTCATCCGCAGAGAGGCAGCTGGAACACACACACATCAGAGAGACACACATTATTACCCAGAAGGACAAGTGACTAACCCACGCCTCATCTACATGAAACCACACTGCTGTATGAAGCATTTACAGAACGCCGCCACCGAGTTTACTAAGCACAGATGCTGTCAGAGGCATACTTGTAGGCTGCAAGACATCACCGCATAAGACAATAGTTGGCACAGCTAAGGCATAAAGGTGGTTATGGAGCTTAAAAGCATAAGCACGTTTTGAGGCAGCTGAAACACACACACACACACAAACACACACACGGAAGGGACGGGAGACGAACCTACGCCTATCTACATGAACACACTACAGTATGAAGCATTTACAGAATGCGCCTACCGAAGTTTACTAAACAGAGCGCTGTCAGAGGCATACATCTAGGCTGCTGACATCACCCAGGACATGAAATAGTAATAGCCAAGGCATGTGTCATGCGAGCGCCTAAAAGCATAATCAGCTCGCAGGAGGCAGCTGGAAACACACACACACAGAGACACACACACACGGAAGGGACGGGGGAGCGCAACCTACACCTATCTACATGAACACACTACAGTATGAAGCATTTACAGAACGCGCTAAGCACGAAATTACTGAACAGCAGCGCCTGTCACAGGCATACTTGTAGGCTGCTGACGTCACCCGCAGGGACAATAGTTGGCATAGGGCTAAGGCATGTGTTATGGAGCGCCTAAAAGCAATGTTAATCAGTCGCAGAGGCAGCTGGAAACACACACACACACAGACACACACACACGGAAGGGACGGGACGTCAACCTACTTACTATCTACATGAACACACTACAGTATGAAGCATTTACGCAGAACGCTGCCACACCGGGATTTTACTGAACAGAGCGCTGTCACACGCATACTTGTAGGCTGCTGACGCCACCCGCGAAGACAATAGAGTTGGCAATAGCCAAGGCATGTGTTGCGGAGCCGCCTAAAAGCGCATAATCAGTCGCAGAGGCAGCTGGAACACAATAATAATAATACACACAGAGACACACACACACGGGAAGGGACGGGGACGTAAAACCTACGCCTATCTACATGAACACACTACAGTATGAAGTATTTACAGAACGCTGCCACCGATTTACTGAACAGAGCGCTGTCACACGCATACTTGTAGGCTGCTGACGCCACCCGCAAGACAATAGTTGGCAATAGCTGCTGCAAGGCATGTGTAGGAGCATCTAAAAGCATAATCAGTCGCAGAGGCAGCTGGAAACACACACACACACACACACACACACACAGAGACACACACACACACACACACACCGGTGACATTACACACACAATAATACACACACACACACACGGAAGGGACGGGGACGAACCTACACTCTATCTACATGAACACACTACAGTATGAAGCATTTACAGAACGCTGCCACCGACTCTTACTGGAACAGAGCGCCTGTCACACGCTGATACTTGTAGGCTGCCGACGCCACCCTGCAAGACAATAGTTGGGCAATAGCCAAGGCATGTAGTTGCGTGGAGCCGCCTAAAAAGCATGATCAGTCGCAGAGGCAGCTGGAAACACACACACACACACACACACACACACACAAATACAGGCCACACACGGAAGGGACGGATGGATCTAACCTTACTTATCGTTGTGGGTTACATGAACACACTACAGTATGAAGCATTTACAGAACGCGCTACCGAGTTTACTGAGCAGAGCTACTGTCAGGAGGCATACCCCTCACGTGAGTGGTATCATTTGCCAGAGGCAATGCGTACCCGATCGAGTTAGACAGAGTGCGCAGTCACGCAGTCTGTTACATCATCCCAAGGTCGCCAGACACGGTAACACGCTAGTGCTGCGTCGGGAATAACAAGTAACTACTGATCAGTACATCACTGCATACTGGGCATGCTCAGACACTTAGACTCGCACAGAGCAGACATGCACACATGGTATACAGCATGGGTGGCGGAATGTGGACCGTCAGTGTGTCCAGCCACACAACAGAAATCTGGCCATGCCGCTGACGTGGACGTGCTGGCGCATGTGATGGCAGGCATGCACCTGTATAATCTGCAGACGGGCGCTGTGTACTGTGCTGTGTGTCTACTCCGCATGCTGCCTACTGGGCATGCTCAGTACACTTAGAGTCGGCACGTGAGCAGACATGCATACACATGGTGCGACGGCATGGGTGGCGGAATGCGGACCGGCCCTGTGTGGTCCATCCACACAACAGCAACTTCCGCCATGCTACAGACGTGGTCATGGCTAAGGCGGGAATATCTAGGTGCAATTAACCATGTGTAGGACTGGCCTACAGTTTGCTGCATGCTACAGACAACCCTCCCCAAACACAGTGATACCTTTCACAGATGTCCTGAGGACACTGGTGAGTGGGCATGCTCAACAGCACCGTGATAAGGTGACATGAACCACCCATACATAGCCTGGGAACATTACCCATGGCACAACACACCACGCCAGCAGTCCCAGGTGTTCACACACCTGGCCACTGTTAAACAGCCATGCACCATACATACTAGGGGGATGTCTGACAGTTCTGCCCATCACACATGGTGAGGATATGCCCCACACAGGATGTACAGCTGGTGCCTCAATGGTGATGCAAGACCGTATAGTGGATCCACTGGTCATCCACATCCCTGTAACCAACACCAGCATGGGGGACCCTCATAGTGATGACCTTCTCCACAGAAAAACCACACACATCATAACACGACCGTGTGGTACCCTACAAGTCCTCCATGCCAGTGTTGAACATAGGCCAGACCGCAAACGCCTAACGAATGCCTTCCCGACCACCCACATGCATGTCTGCAACAGGCAAACATGATGACATCAGGACCTTGTCCACCACAGGTAGGCACATGGTGTGGTGGACCGCAGCCACTGACTACCTGTACATCAACAGTTGGAGCTAATACATGGCAGAGCAAATGACAGTACCAGGGAAACCATCACCCATTCATACCAAGGCCATCGTTCATACGGCCCCCACATACCATCATCCACGCCGCTAGGAGTGGTACTGCAGAGGCACATGAGACAACCATAGGCCTTCCCTAACTGTGGTAAGGACATGGTTGGGGCACAGCTAGACTTGGCTGAAATGGTCCAGAATGGTACAACAGTCACTGCACTCCACAGACATTGTCTGGGTAAACCAGGTGGACATGTTCCATGCATACATCCCCCCAAGAGGGAACATATCCATCCCACCAGAGTGTATCCCCAAACATCTCATATGGCCTGGAGTGATCCCATATCTCTCATGGCGGTTGACACGCCAGCAATGGGTTAACCATGGTGTCCCCTGGCTGTGTGCTACCCATCCTCATTGAGGCCCTCCAGCCCACACATGCGGCCACTGTGTCATGTTAGCCTTACTATGGGCTATGTCCCCACCGGATGCCATATGGCATCTGTGGTCCCACTATGCCAGGGTAGTGCTCTTATGGACTGTCAACAGCCACACCCTATACGCTTTCGACAAGCTGTTGTCTGCAAAGCTGTGTGGAGGTCCATACAGGTGGCCATGGTTACAGATAGCGTGTACAGCCAATACCCGAACATACCCACAACTACATAGTCAAGGAAGCGGATCCTGCCTCCCTCAACCTGCTCGCCCAGTCTGGGAGTGGTCACCAAGGCCATTGATGGGGATACGTGGGTTTGCACACAGTACTACATGACCTGGTGGGAGCGCTTCAGAGCACACCTCACACATGGGACCCATGGAAAGGCTCGCCAGCATACATGTGGGGACATATGTCACCCCGGCTTCTCAGACAGGTTGGGAGGTCACACCACACAGGGTTGGTGCTCAAGGTGCCTTGTCACATGCCCATATCTGGACTCCAGTGGAGGCCCACAGGGCTCACTCCTGGGCCCCCTGCCATATGGCATCCGACCTTCCAATGTGCATGCAATCATAGGGGATTGTAGCAGACAAGGTATGCGCGTAGATGACTGCTCCACGCGACTAGCCAACATACCCAACACCCCATGTTACACGGACATCCACCTAGGGCGCTATAGACATGGGGATGACTGGTGCCAGAGCCATGGCCTGCTACTAAATGCCAGAGAAGGTGCAGCAGCCTACCCAGTGTGAAGGACATGTTCATTCCAATGTCACATGTAGGTGGTAATGCGCCAATGGAAGATGGTGACATGTTCAGGAAATGGCTACCACACCCTGTCGGCAACCCTCTCGTCAACACACACAATGGCAATGTGGGTGTGAAGACATTCCATTGTGGCCTCCTGGTCTGGATGGAAATCAGCAACCAATATCAGGGAAACGCATTGTACCCCTGTACAATATCAATAACACCAGAGCAATGTACTCACAGACATTGGCACATGTGGCCTGTAGCTAACCTGACGCCTTCGCAGCACTCGGAAGGACCGCAAACGCTCCACAAGACGGGATGACGGTGCCAGGACATGTGTCACAAACTGCACCGCCCAGGGGACACTGGCTGTGGATCTTCACAGCACATCTGGGTTCTGCGGTGATCTGTGCCTGACATACACGGCCGCATAGTCTGGACCTGGGTGACATGGGCACATTCCCACCTCCCAGGCCCTATGCAAACACGGGCACAGAAGCTACTGTCAGACACGTCAATTCAAAGATGAGTGGGACGTGTTGGGGAACAGGGTTAACGGCCAGACACCCCCCTACAACACGGGAGGAGTGCCAGGCCATGTGGAAGGAAAGCGCCTCTGACTGCCTTTCGCCCAGGACTGCTAATGACGTGGATGTGTGATGATAGTTATGCGCCTAGAAGGGGCCATCTGTGTGTCACTGCTAGACCAGGGACTGGGGGACTGATGGATAAGGCATCCCCATCCTGAGGGGTGTGTTAGACGCCACACACAGTCATCATGCGTTAGGTCCACACATGTCGTAGGGCACATATCCTGTTACGCTCATGTGGCGCTCATATGTACCTGGGTGTAGTCCATGGATGCGGTAACTGTGCTATGCTGATGTTGCCAGACATGCTTCAGGGTACCCCACGACTACACGGCCATCGGAGAACTAATACAGTGCTCCCAGTAGGCACGCAAGTACACCATCAGTATCATACGGTTAACTGCACCGGCATGGTGCTACACATAACCACCACACATACTGTGTAACACATATCAATGAATGCTGCACCTGTCCCATGGTATGTCTGCTGCATGATGTCCGTAAGCACAACCCACATCACATGTATTAATATACCTGTCACCAGATATACACACACACCACAACATACACATCACGAGATTATGCGGACACAGGTATCACATACACCTCTCACTATCTTGGTCCACCCCTGTGCATCAGAATATGTTAGCTTAACCGTGCAGTGATGGTAGCTCACAGTTATGCGCAGAGACTTCATCATATGCACAGGGTGATATGTGTGCTACAGGCATGGGGCGCTGTTTCAATGGATGACATCATGTGTGTGTGTAAGGGCCAGCATTGAGTGGGCATGACTATGTAGATTGGTATGTGGGTGTGGTGGAGCCTCCACAGTTGTGTCTGCTGTGTGTGGGTGTGTGTGTACACAGTTCAGTCATCTGTGATGCCTACACGGGTATGCTTGGCAGCCCCTGACCAGTACAGTGCAGGCATGCAACAGTCATCAGTGTCTGCCGCGCGTAATCGACCTGACCCGCTGCCTGGGGTCGCACGGGCACGCATCGGGTGGAGGTAATGGACTGTCCACCTCCGCTGTCACATGTCCGCTGGAAACGCGCTTCCACGACGTAAGCTGGCCCAGGGCCACGCCCACGGGCTGCTGCTCTGTCCTGGTGTGATGGTGTAGTAGCAGCTGCACTGCTGCTGCTACCAGCACCGTCTGGGTGGGCATGGAGGTGGTACGCACACGCCTGACCTGCAGCAGGTGGTGTTGCTGGCACACGCTTCCACGCGTCTCTAAGTGCCCTCACCCCTCACCTGGTGTTCCTGCAACGACTGGCGCACGCCAAGGACGGCCATGCCTCGGTCGAGGATACCAGCCATGTCACCATCTCCTATTCCAGAACATCGCAAGATGTTGTTGTGCATTTGCCAATGCCTGATGTTGTCATTCAGGGTACGGATTGCGTGACCTCTGCAGCCTCTGCCCTTCCTGGTTCTGCCGCTGCTCGCACGCGGGTTTCATGCGCCCGCCATTACAGTCTGGAACATGCGCCTGGTTATACCAGCTGCTGCACCCCTGTACGGGCAGGTGTACAAGTCTAGCGGTGCTCCCCTACGAAAGCAGCAAAACTCACCGCCACATGCCCGCGTGGCACTGCACCAGTCCTTACACTGGCAACATCGCGTGTACCCACACCTTCTGCAGCCACCACACATTCTCTGCTCGGGGACAAGAGACGCTGACTGACCGTCCATCTATGGGCAACGTGTCGGGGTATGTGGGTCGGCATCTGAACCGCAAAGCGGGATGAAAGGGACGGGAGTGTGTGATGCTCTCCAGTGGCACAGTGTAAAAGCCCTGTGATGACCCTTGCCTGTGCCTCATGCACATGGTCATCACCACTAGTATCTGTGGGGACACTAGCATCAGATTGACCGCAGGAGGGGAACTCACCTACAGCACCTGTCAATACAAAGACATACCATCGTTACAATACCCACACACACACCCACACACACACACCCACACACACACACACACACACACACACACACACACACACACACACACACACACACACACACACACACACACAGCATGCATGTGATAATGCAGGGTGGCATGCAGCATTCACACAACACAGACCAGTGAATGCTGACCAGACATTCATAGTGCCAGTATGTACACTGCCGTGGTGGGGACAGTACAACAGGGGGGTGTCATGTAGTAGGCATGCAGTACACACATATTCATGGTAGTTTGCACACGGCATCAGCGATGATACACCGTGGTGGCCGCGCGGGCGACGGTGCTGAGGGGTACACATGGCTGCCGCTTCATTACTCATGTAATGTACGCACCGCAAACATGTGCGTGTATCATGTGGGACATGTGACGATGGTGTCCCACCGCGATGCACCACATCACAATGGCTGTCATGGTGCAGTGTTATGTGTACAGTCTACAGATACAATGTATGGGTAACAGTGATGTCTGTGCAGGTACGCTTTGCTGTGAGCTGTGTGCATAGCTGTACAGTGTGTAGGCAGGCGCGTGGCTCTGTGCCACTGCACAGCAGCAGGACACAGCTATGTGTCTGTGCGACGCGTGACCTGGACGCATTACAGTGCCATGTCTGTAAGCCAGTTCAGCTGCTCAGCAGCACGTATATGGTGGACATTGGAGGCACCTGTAGTAGCTGTGGAGAGGAAGTATTCCATGTCACTGGTGTACTCACATTGGATGTCCAGGGGTCCACTACAGTGATGAACCCACTATGTGTGTACAGGGTGCAACGTGAGCACCCACTGTGGATGTGCTGTGTGGCAACATGCCTGTAGGTATCGCACCATGGCCTTGTCTGTCTGAGTCATTGACAATTGTGTGTGGTAGACATCGGCACACGGCCCTGTGTGGTGGCCCATAAGTGTGACATACAACCATACTAGTGTGAGGTGTCACATTCTCTACGGATATGCTGACAGTGTGGATGTTCAAGCTATGTTGTGCATAGGTCATGTCATGGTGTGACAATGCTGCAGCCAGACATCCATCGCATGGGACATGTGCGCCATGTCACAACGCGGTGCACCCGGCGCAGGGCATGGGTCACATTGGTAACACCTGGGTGCTCTGGGCTGCTGCAGATCACACAGCTCACTATGGTACTGTGCATGCCACTGCACTGGCATACCAATGCATACCACACATGCAGCCATTGTGTAACACCTACACTATTGTATGCATATAGTTGAATGCATCCGTGAACACACCAATAGGTTGTGTGGTGTCATATGACCCCTCACGCTAACGGGTGTATCTACTGTACATGGGTGGTGTGTCAGGAAAGTAGCTGTATAACGTGACTGGCGCACACACAGGTGAGGACGTCATGCCTCGCGACATGGGGCATATCAATACACCAGAACATGCCTTTGACTAGCAAAGGTCAGACTTTTCTTACCTGCAACAGACCCTTGTCCTTTAAGCGGCTAACGCCAGATGTACCTGTAAAGGCATTACACAAAGGTATACACATTAGCCATTACTATCTCCACGGCTGTCAGCACTGTGCATGTCACATCATGCATGTGTGTGGTAGCATGTGCTATGCACATAGTCTGGCTAACACAACATAGCATACTATGGTTTGCATCTTGTGTGGCCATATACCCTGGCATGTATTGCTATATCATGTGTTGTACTATGACACCCACACCTGTTGTCACGCCGCCTATCATACAAACATGCAACACTGACTTACCATGCAGCTCCAGGCTCATAGATCTTCGGGAGACACCCACCTCCACGATGGACGTGAAGTGTTTCAAGGGCGTGTTCTTCCGTGGGTGTCCCCAGACTGGCCAGGAGCTCCTCCGCGGCTGTGAGTGGGGGCTGCTGGGTCGGTGGCCCACCACCTGTCCTGTATCGTTGTTGCCTGAGCGATTGCAGCTGGCACGCTGTCTTGCATGCCGGATCAGGTCTGTGCAGTGCCTCGCGGATTTGCTGATAGCTGCGGGTTGTATCCGCCCACGCCTGTTCACCTCTCCTGCACATCTCCTCCCCACATCTCCTGCCGCTGCTCCTGTGCCTGCTGTGGCACATATGGCTAAATAATCGTGTCACAGCGTGGTTACTGCGGAGGCATGGAATGATCACCTCCTCCCGTCGGCTGAAAGGTGGAAGCCGGAACGTGGCATTATCTGGAAGACATAATGATGGTGGCAGGTCACATCTCGCTACACTGCTGTGCTGGCATACTGTTGGAAATACATTGCTATGACATGTACGACATCTGCACAGTGATCTGTGAAGGGCATCGCGGCAGTGGACACAGCCATGACATGAGTTGGCTTCACACTATTGAGCACTGGGTGTCACATCATATCTGTGTGCCACCCCATCACACACTGTACACGCACCATGTAGATGTTAGCCTGCCATGGACATGTGTAACACCTGGCTGCACCTTATGTCCATATTTCAGTTGGCATAGGTCCCCGCGTGACGCCTGTGCTACTGGGTAGTTCACCTGGACGCTGTGTATATGTCAGTACACATCACGCTCTGTGTACACAGAATGCCAGCAGCGGCACTGTACACATACGGCTGGACACCTGCACATGCATGTGTTGTGCCAGCGTACTTCCACACAGCACTGCAATGGGTGTTGGACACCCAAGGTGGCTACAGCTCACCTGTGTTGCACATGTGATAGACATGGAGCAATGTGTAACCATGACACATTAGCAGGAAAGGCCAGGCATAGCATGTACACACACACATTGTGCAGAGCATCACACAGCACCTGTAACATGACGGTGCATCACCGCCACATTACTGCTGTGTATGGTTGATAGTGAGAGTGCCTTTTGTCCATTGCAACACCAATGTAGGACTGTGATAGCTCATGCAGCCTTGCTGGTCAGGTCTGCATGATATGGCAGGGTATGCCACATACATGGCACTGGGTGTGATCCACCTGGGGGTTGACGGTATTGGCAGGGTGGCTGTCCATTGCATATGTCATAGCTGTGTGAATATGGACATTCAACATGTTTATCACCATGGTGTGGGCACTACGTCCCTGAAGCGTAGGTACTGCTGTACTACTGCTTGCTGAGGGTGTGTCTGCATGGCAGGTATCACACATCCGCTGCATACCCGCATGCATACACTGTAGCCTGGCAGGTGCTATGTGCTGGGATATTGATCGACACAGTGCTGTATGTGCACACACACCGCTATCCCATGCACATGGATGGCTGCCTGCACTGATGATGGGTACCACATATGTGTACATCCAGTGCCCAGTTCACACCCACCTTGTTATGTCTGCTGTTGCACTACACACCGCCATCCCTCCTCTGTGAATGTGGTGTTGGGCTCAGCAGAGGTATCCATGTATGGGGACAGGGATGTTCACATAGCAGGCCCACTGATGGTATCGTTGATCTGACCATACACATATGGACGCACCCTCACACACATACAACTCCATTCATATTGTTGTTCAAGCAACGGTGACACAGCTTATATTGTTATGCCGACAGGCGTATTCACAGACATACATACACAGAGGCATGCACGCCCATCTGTGGCATTGCCTTTGACTATTGCTGTGGTTTGGCACCCAACGTGGTTTTGACTGCAGGTGGCATGAGACCTACTGTGCACATGTCTACATGGTAGGCCTGTTCTACGGTAGGCATCTGTGATGTGCTGCACATCTCATATCTGCACATCTGGTTGGTGTCCATCGGTCCACGGGCCAGTGGTGGGACATACAGGGATGTTGCTGAACATATATGCATGCAACCCTGTACAGCTGTGACGCTAGCCTCTCAGATGCTCAGTGTGCTCGTGGACATGAACACCGTACACACACATGTGGTTGTGGGCTGCTGCCGTCCATACTCATCTCCACCTGTGGGTTGCTATCATCCCACACACTCCTTGTACTGTATGTTCAGGCTATGCACCCATGTGGGCTTGTGTGCATGCAATACGCATACTATATGCCTTGCACCCATCACAGACAATGTCACACAGGTACACCGCAGCCATACATATCCGGAGGTTGTTGTCAGCACGCCACATGTGGTACACACCTAACACATCTCCTGTGGGACATGGTCATTTGTAATGGCATGTCCAGTGGTCACATACCACGAAGAAGCTACCCCTACATGACGGCTATGGTGCAGGACATGTGTGTGTACAGCTACTGTGACATGTACACCAGCAATGCCCCCGTACCTACATCACATGGTACTACCTGTGGAGTATGTGTGTCTGCATCCATGCTATGGCCATAGATGACAATTGTACATCAATATGTGCAACATACCTCATTGGGGTTGTCATGTGCACATGTTCCATGTGTCAATGCATTGTTTGTGTCTGTTGGGGTCATTGTTGTGCATGGTTTACATGGCTGACATAGCGCACTGTGTCTGATTCCAGGTACACATTGGCTACCAGCATTGTACATTCTACAGCACATTCCAGCCATCATGCAGCCAGCTTAGATGACAGTGGGAGGTGTTCCGCTATGCACATATTACACAGTACGAGGGTGACTGACACACATTGTCAGGACTGGGTTCTGACTGCTGTGGATGTGTGTACTGGTGTTGACAACCATGACTGCACCAGATGGTGTCTCTGGATGTAACATTCACAACACACACCTACATTCACATAGCAGCACATCGTCCACGGCAATGGACATTCCTGCATGAACACTGTGTACGGTATGTCTGTATGACCACTGCATATATCACTGGTAGCCACCAGCATGGCTGCCTACAACAGCAGTGTGTATCCCAGCAAACATGGGTTACACCAGTCACAACACACCTGTGTCAGATGGCCCTGTAGTGGTGACAGTGCAGTTCCATTCATCATGTAACAGCATACATCGCGCACCAGTATGTTGCAGACATGTGAACGGCTGTGCTAGTCGACATATGCACATGACACATCACCCAGTACACCGCGGTCTGCCTTGCCACCTGCTATTGTGACCACCCTGTGATGACATTGCACGCCCACATGGACCGGGACATGTGATGGCTCAATGGTGAATTAACCTCCAGGTGTGTCTAGCCAGGTGTCCAGTAGCCAGTGGTTCGCACGCAGGACAGTGTACATTGGCCTACTCTGTCACTGGACTGTTGACTATGGTCATACTGTAGTTATGCAGGCATGTGCTGTTTGTCCAGTCTGATAGTCGTGTTCAACCACACTACCGTGGCACACATGACCTGTGGACATCTGCCTAAGGTGTGCAGCCCACATGTACATCTTCACATGCTATGCTGCCTGTGCAGCGTGTCACATGTCTGTCTCTGCAGGGCTGTCACAGGTAGGCACAGCATGCAGTGATGTGTGACAATGCTTACACCCTCCACTGTGCTGTACACTAGCACTGCACACACAGTACAGCACACATGTCATTTATCTGCAGTGCCTGGGACCTGCCTCCATGCCCTACACGGCACACCTGCCAGTCCAGATTGTACACAGATCATACCTCCCAGGCACATACCTGGATTGTAACACACACGGGTGGGTGGTTCCCACACCACACCGTGGATTTACACACATACTGTATATTCCCATGACACATTGCATCATAGGTAGTCGAAGTTCAGATAGGCATGTTCGTGGATCTCACGCACATTGTGACACGCGACAGTGAATACACTGTACACCACAGGTTACATGCCGGTCGGGTTGGCATACTGTACATTGCACCTAGGACAGTTGCTACTGCTATGTATTGCCAGCAACCCCCCTTCCCCTAGTATGGACTCCCATGTACCCACACATGCTTGGCCATGCAGTACGCATAGCTGGGTGACACATTACACCCACACACATACCATACCTACACTACTCCTCAGCATGCACCAAACCTCCATGTGTCTGTGTGCTAGGCCTACACACCTCCCCCCTCTGTTTGCTGAACATCCATGCTTCTCATCCCTGCTAGCCACACCCTAAACACACAACCATAGCAGCATGCATGGTACATACACACTACAGCCGGGTATTACTGACATCCACTGACAGAGGTAGTTGATGGCATGGCACCCCACGATGGACAGTCCACGTGTTTATGCCAACACTGATCACAGTGCACTTCTGCTACATTTACACACTGGTAGGGACCATGCTATTCCACACTGAGACATGGTGGTACTGGCCTTTTCACAGACGCCACAGTGGTATTCCTGTTCCATGCACACGCAAGTTGTAAGGGCACATGTGCAGGCTGTTGCACGGTAGTTATGTCTACCTGTGTGTTGTGTGTCACTTGACAGTCATGGTGTGTCCTCATGGTGCATGACATACCCACAGCTAGCTACCTACACATGACTGCCAGACATTGCAGTGTGGGCCCTCACGCAGTGTGGTGGTATGTCTCGCTGTTTGACTACATCCACATTCAATGCAGCATACCACAGTCATGCAGGCATTGCCAACACAGATGTTGCTGGCATCGCCTGCCAATGGGGTACCTACCAACAATACACACTCTCACTCAGTACAGGGTTCCAACTTGGCTGGACATTGTATTAACCCTGTGGACACATACATAGTACTGCCATGCACATGTTATGTCCGGGGAACATAGTCCCAATGTCACCTCAAACCGCCATAGTTGTTGTATCCCGCCAACCTGGCTGTTACATGTCTCTGCAGCAGCACACTGCAGTGACTGCTAGCCCATTCATGTACGTTGTACCCTGACCACCACCACTACCACATCTATCACACTACACATGGATGGTACTGCATTGCACGATGGGGCTGCATCTCTACACCCATGACTGGGCCATTCAGTATGGCACTGGGCCACATCTTGACATACATGCTTCACACACTCATTGACTACCTGCATGCCTTTACTGGCACCCTTTGTTGGGCTTCTGTGCGCAACAGCACACCACATCCCATGCTGGCCACCTGTCATACTATTGCATGGGTGGTTGGGGTACAGAGGGTATCACATCAGACATGATCCGCTCTTTGCCCCTTCAGCACCATTCCACTTTTATGCTATTGCCAATGTACACATCCAGCATCACATCGCACTTATGTCTCGGATGTTACGCCATGTGCCTTCTGTACAGTTCACACAGTGGTGCAGGCATATCATGCTAACTACAACAAGTCAGGACGCAGGACATTGCACAGTCCTCAGGCATGTGGCCGCTCATGCTCAGTATTTGCATACGTACACCACCTGCTGTCACACAGTACTGTACATGCCTACATATACCACTTCTACATACCTGGCAGCATTCTAGCTCATCCTACTATGTTGCTGACACCCATACAGGTGTCAGTGTGGCAGATATATCATGTAGATATCATTGCATCAGTTACATCACACATAGTGTATACACATCACCTTTGCATACTGACAGTCATGCGGTGTGTATCACATGGATACTGTCCCTATACAGGCATATCACATTGTACATGGTTGATGTACACACATGCCCCACATGGTGCTGTGGTTGCCATATTCCACCATGGCGCGGGTACACATGTGCAGGACCACGATTTCTGGACCGTGATGTCTAGCTGATACCTTGGGTGCCCTTTTTACCTGTGCCATACACACATGTACACGCAGGCCGTGTTACAATAACACATGTGTGGTGTACCTTACACAATGGATACAAGACTACATGTCTCAGTATAGTCATGCTGTGATCTCTACCCCGCTCAGACAGTTTACATATGCAAATGACAGTCATGTAACACATCTGTACTCACCTGCATGCCACTAACACAGGGGTGTAATCTACTCTGCCATGGGCCATGTTCTCCACAGTACTGATGCATGTAGTACTCCTACATGGCGTTGCAGTGGGCAGGGTGAGGAGCAGTCCTGCATGTGTGCACACATGCCACATTGTTCGCCCGGCCTGTGTGACATCCACAGACTGGACACACACCGCTGTGGGACATAGGTCCTGTGCACATCCCACAGGGCACACTGTGTCACTAGTCATGTGATAGCTCCCTTGCTGGTAGGGTGACACAGACCCATGGTACCACCACAGCGGACGCATTGTATAGACATAACAGTTGACATCCACTTCTGCCGCTCAGTGGACACTACCATGGGGGTGTCACTACTGTGTACATTGCACATGTGTTACACGCCTGCTGGACATCATTGTGGCACATTGCACCTGCTATGGAATGTTTGGACATGGTTACTTGCTGTCTCTCCATTTCGGTACCTATTCTGCTACTACATTGTCCCATATGTGCAGGCCATACATATCTTGTGTATGTACATAACATTAGCCATCCTCCATCATGCATGCTATGCCTGTGATACTGTCTATGATTTCTGAACATATCCATCATGACAGCTTTGCATTACACATAATTGACATAGTCAAGCCTAACCTGGGGTTATCCCGGTGTGTACATGTTGTCCCACTGCGCGTCCACAGTCGCTGGTATGCTGCCGCTAGCATTACATAACCAACCTTCACCTCTCGCCTGATGGACAGGTATCTTTACCTACACACACCGCTCACATACTGTACAGATTCACATACCTATCGTATGCAACACCAGTACATGTCAAGGTTCGACATACCTTCCGCCTTGGTTCTACAAGCGCTTCTGTATTTACTTTGTTAGTCCTTTATATTCTTCTTTGTTCGTATGAACATACGGTTTGAATATCCAGGAGTCTTCCTTATATTCGCCGTCACCTGAGGCATGTGGGTTAATCAGGCCAATAGCTGTTCCTCGGTGTACTTTGCGCATATCACCGGTGATCCCCTTCCTTTCGTTCACATACGCCGGGCACTAGGACATGGTTCTTCCTCGTGGTGGCCGCTGGTTATTTGCAATGCCTTCGTGAGGATGGTATGTATTGTATCATGTTTGTGTGACTGCATCCGCTATGTGTGGTGTCGGGTACATTTCGCTGTGGTGTTAGCCGTGGATTGTGTGTGTTGGGTATGGTATTCTGTTCGACATGTGGGTGTCCGTGTCCCATGGCGCTCTGTCGATGGCGCTAGGCATTCAGATGTGTAACATAGCTGTTATTTTCCTGTACACAACGGATGCAAGGATGCATCAGTCACTGCTAGTGTTTCCCACAGCTTGTTGTGGGTATGCCGCTGTCATTGACTGCCTGTATGTTTTTGCTATGGTTTTAGCTGTTATCCCTTTGATATGTGCATGGGGTATATCTGCGGATGTGGGTGACGGTACGGGTGTGAGTCTTGCATTTATACATACCGGATATGCTTGTGTGTGTGCTCCATCCCTGCTTGGGGCTGCAGGTTACCTGTCTGTTGTTCCGGGAATGTTTGTTTTGTTGATGTCGCGCTGTCGGTATCGCCTGCATGTGTGCTTCCTGCACGATTCCTCCTTTCACATGGGTTATATATCTGCGGATGTTCGTCCGCTCACTATCCATTGGCATTTTGTCGCTGATAGTTACGTGTGAATGTGGTCCTATACTTGGGACGGCCTGTATGCTACCGTAGCCTCCCTATTCGTGGTGCCGCTGTTTACACACGTCGCGGACACAGCGTATTTACGGACCGTAAGTGTTCCCGATCGGGTGCCGGATAGCACATTCGTGATTTTTCCGCACATGCCTGATGCTGTGTAACGCTGCGACGGACCGTGTTGAGTGTACCTTATGGCCGCCATACATACGGTCATGGTTTGTACATGCGCCCTTTGCATCTCCTGTTGGCTATGGCCCTGTGGTACATCTCTGGGACATTTCCGCTTTGCATCGCTTTTACCGCCACGCAGTATAGCCACTGAGGAGATGTCAGTACTACTTTGTGGGTACTGCTGTACATACTTATGGTTCCTGTACTGTATGCTCACGCATGTTATTACACTCCGCCTGTGACATGTCATCTACATACACATTTTACAGTGGCACACACATTACACACACACAGCGGAACACACGACAACCTCACCTCACACATACACATATTGCCGCCATGGCTGTCAACCTTCTATTTCCAGAGTGAGGAACACACATTAGTAATGTGAAACAAATGGGCATAATGTGGAACATATAGTAATGGCATAGTGACAACTTCAGCTAAGTAGGTCATAGGTTGATTATAATATGCTGATTTACTTACAGTGAAGAACCTTTAATGACTTACTATGATTACATTCTATTTACCAGGATGTCATTTATATACATTCCTAACAATGGATGTTTGACAGACATTTTCAATGTGGAACTTTGAGGAACTGCGAGGAACATGAACTGTTTTACACCCCAAATGAGGCACGCTCTCATAATGTCGCATACTTCACTGGTATGCTTGCCGCCAAGACCGACGGTTGAACACAATACCCACGCGGCCGTGACGCCGGTGGCGGCGACTCCGCAAGACCATATCCTATGGATATGACACGCACATATCCCGCTACTGTACTGCGGACTGGTGACCATCCCTACACGCCGGATATGTATTGATGCAGGTTGACATTTCCATGGCTGGCGTCTGCTCTGCCCACCCTCCAGGATGATCGGGTTGTCGGTCACTATGTTTACTATGTGGTGATTTCGCTGCCTTACTTATCTGTGAACTTGCATCCCTGGGTTCCATATTACCCTGTTGTACTTATATCTGTGTATGCGCATATATTTCTACATGTGTACTGATATCTATTTCAGATTCGTGTATGCACATGAGTACATATGTGGTCGATTTTATGCGGCGATAGTGGCAGCATACGGCCACGCCTGTGCTGTAGAACCGGCGCATGCGTGAGGTGTTGGCGCCCATGCTCTGCTGGCTATTGGGTGTGCAGTGTTTGGGCGGTGCCTTTGTTGAGTCACACATACGCCCGCATTACGGTACACATTACGGGCGACATGTTTGTGTGGCGCCCATTTTACTGTGTGTGCAGGTCAGAGGTGTCAGTCCATGGGGCCTACACTGTCAAAGTATGTGCTATGCGTTCCTCTTTGCCAGGGCGTAGGCATATTGGGCACGCCTGTCTACCTACTGGGGCTGGCCTAGTGTGTCCATGGCGCTGAACGCCCTGTGCCTGTGCTTCTCTGGCAGTTGTGGCGGGCTTGGTGGCCTCCGCATCATGTCCCTGCAGCAGCTGTTTCCAAGAGAATCATATTGTGTAGCATACAACATACTATGAATATGTGGGCACTTGTGCCTGGAGAGTACTGCAAGGCTCCACCGGATGTATCCAAGCACCGAACCGTGATTTCAACATCCCTAACACACTTATGATTATTCTCTGCGCGTGGTGCCTCATTATGGCGCTCTTGCATGTGTGTGTGTGTGCATTTCTGATGGGTGTCATCAACCACGGCTCCAGTGCGTAGCTAGCATCCCCACAAGGTGACCTTGTGTGATGTCCCTCTGGCGAATACCTGATACAGCTGTGAGGCATGCCAGATATGGGAGTCGTAGCTTCCAGGCTGCCAGCACACACATCCATGATAATGCCCCGCGATTGCACACGACCTGGCAATTGATGGAGGGGTATCCCTTGCGGTTTATGTAGCGCCTACCCTGCTCCCGGTGGTGACTTAATTTCTATGTGCGACAGTCTATCGCACTCCAGGACCTCCGGTATTGTGCCACACGGTGGAAGCGGCATATTGCTAGCCAACCTCCTGAGATGGGGAAATTTATGTGCTCATGGGCATGTGAACATGGCATCCAGGAACTGTGTAGTACCGATGCTGATGCCTGTGAGATGCCCATTATGTCCCCGGTTGGCCTTTTGAAAGGTACTCTGTAGCCAGTATTCGCAAGCTCACACATACCTTTTGTGTCCACTGGGATGGGCTCCCTCTGTTGTCTCTGTTCTCAGGCGCCGCCGCACAGCTCCACTATTTGCTGTAACGGTCCCCGTCCACCCTGTAGCGCCTACTATCTCCAGGTCTCGCAGCCCCTGGTAGGTCACCCTTGGTCTGAACACTCTCCTTCTCCTGTGAGGCCTACGTAGTTGTCGGCACCACCCTCCTCAAGAATCCGCCTGTCTCGCCACATACCTATGTATCACGCCACGGCGGCACCCAGCATATATACATATTAAAAGTTCCCCTGCCTGTTTACACCCTACGGTGCGCTTGGGAAATCGCTGTGTGTTGTGTGCATTCACATTTAATACTGTTGTGCTGTATACCCGTGATGTCATTGGGTGTTCAGCAGCCGTATCCATGGCTTATTTCCGGTTTTACGGTTGCAACTGCAACGTACTGCCTGTAGTGTTACATTACAGTTGCCTGCATTGCCTTGGCTTTGCATTCACATTACTGCATCCTGCAGGCACATGGCATATGATGCATTTTATCTGCAGCCGTAGTTATGCTACCTCTGTACTTGGCTGTGCTATTTCGTTATTTGCTCTTTGCATTTCTGCTACATCCCCTACTATCTTTGCATTCATATGCCTCCCCTTCCCAGTTATGCAGGAGTCTGCATGCAGAGTTATCAGCTGCCGCTGTTGCCCTTCCTGCATTGATTGGTGTTGATTGCTCATTACGGCTCCATTTACACTGCTTCCGCATTTCCTGATTCTCCGTGACACCTTCCTATATCCGTGGTTGTTGACGGGAGGCCGCCACATGACTGGTTTAGGGAACGAGTCATCCTGCGCACGCATCTGTACGCCACATTATGTACCTCAGCGCATCTATTTCCCAACACGCCCAGTCCTGATGCTGTGATGTGCATTGTACAGCCCAGATTTGCTGGACCTCCAATATCCTTCCTCCAACAGTGGCACACCCTCTGTGGTTGACATGTATCTCGTAGGCCACTCGTGTAGTACCGCCACGCCGCTTTGCTCCATCCTTACACCGCCGCTTTTACATTCACTATTATCTGCCTCATTTGCATGGAATTGACTACTAATACATGGTTACAGCCAACACCGCCACCACTCCTTGACAACCATTGCGCTTGGGGTTGAAGCTTTACATACATACTATGGTGTGGTGGCTGTGCAGCTGATGTGTGTTATACCGCTTTTTAGGACATTGTCATATTATTTCATTGCTTTGCAACTTCTGTGCACATATATCCCGGGTCTGCTGTTCTTTCTACGCATACGCTATTTATGTCATTTTTTACATTTTGTGCATATTTTCTGACATTCTCGGTGCTCTTCACATTGGCATATTGCACCTATATGATACCTGACTTGACAGCCTTCACATTCTCGTCATGTTTGGGTAAATGTAAACCGCTTTTTTGGTTTACATTGCCGCGTCTTACGCTACTGCGCTTTACCTCGCCACTGCAGGATCGCTATTTGCCCTCATTTGCATGGTGCAATACCGCACACAGTGTGTTTTGTATACCTACGCTGGCGGAGACGTCCGCGACGCCGGTAGTGCACGTGGAATTCATTCATACCTGAATCGCTTCAGCAGCCATATTTGGCGTTATAACGCCGACGCTTATGGCGCTGCTGGCGCCTGGGAAGGTTCATGAATCCCGGGGATAGTATACAATTATGGAGGGTTATTTTAGCAGTTAAGAGAGTATTGATTGTAGAATACTGCAATAACACAAGAAGTGGAAAGTGTAGTAGGTAATCAACAGGCCAAAAGGGGATACAGCTTCTGTGATGCTTTTCTATGGCATGTTATGATGACAGAATTACAAAATGACAGCATAATTTGTTTAGACAGTAAAGCAATCATGGTTTAGCATTTTAACAGTTTTACTTGAAAAAGGGTCATAATCAAATATAAATTATATTAAAATGTAACCATTGATCACACTGGAAGAATTATCATTTTAGGCACAGATCAGAGGCAGCCAAAGATTGCCTGAAACATATATCTAACTCTAGCTTGCATTGTGAAAAGAAAACATTTTGTGCACTGTAAACCCTGCCTCAGTTAAATTAATCAAACTCACTTGAAATGTTAGATTCTGAGTTGACCCACCCAAATTCTTTCACTCACCAATTGTAACCCCAGCCGGGTGGATGTACATATTGAGTCATAAGTCTGCACTCCATAATAAACCCCTTTCCCATTAAATATAAACCCAACAATTACATGACTGTAACATTAACAAATGACAGCTCAGTGGTATAATGGTTAGTGCTGTCATCTCACAGCAATCAAGGTTGTCTGGTTTCAAGGTCTCGGCTGGGGTGCCTTCTGTGTAGTCCATGTCTTCCCTGACCATTCATGTTGGCTTTAAACTCAGAGTGCTCCAGCTTTCCAGTCCACATTCCAAAAACATGCAGTAGGTGATATTGGACACTAAATTGGCCCTAGGTGTGAGTGTGCATGCAAGAGTGGGTGCACCCTGAGGTTGGGCTTCATGCTAGCAACCCAATCCCATAAAACCTGTATCTGCTACAGAAACAATGAGTGCTGAATGGTGCTCATTGCTTGATGTGCTGAAGAGCAGGAAACTAGGCCATGGTTCATTCCTCGTGGCGTTAGTTATTTGCACTACCTTCGTGGGGATGGTATGTATTGTGTAATGTTTGTGTGACTGCATACGCTATGTGTGGTGCCAGGTACATTACGCTGTGGTGTTAGCCGTGGATTGTGTGTGTTGGGTATGGTATTCTGTTTGACATGTGGGTGTCCGTGTCCTGGCGGCGTCTGTCGATGGCATTGTACATTCAGATGTGTAACATAGCTGTTATATTCCTGTACACAACGGATGCAAGGATGCATCAGCTGCTGCTAGTGTTTCCCACGCGGCTTGTGGTGGGTATGCCGCTGACATTGACTGCCTGTATGTTTTTGCTGCAGTTTTACCTGTTATCCCTTTGATATGTGCGATGGGGTATATCTGCGGATGTGGGTGATGGGTACGGGGTGTGGGTCTTGCATTTATACATACAAGATATGCTTGTGTGTGTGCTCCATCCCTGCTTGGGGAGCTGCAGGTTACCTGTCTGTTGTTCTGGGAATGTTTGTTTTGTTGATGTCGTGTATCACCTGCATGTGTGCTTCCGGCACGTATTCCTCCTTCACATCGGTTATATATCTGCGGATGTTCGTCCGTGCCTACTATCCATTGGCATTTTGTCACTGATAGTTACGGTGATTGTGGTCCTATACTTGGGATGGCCTGTATGCTACCGGTAGCCTCCTATTCGTGTGCCGCTTGCTTACTTAACGGTCGTGGAACACACAGCGGTATTTACGGGACCGTAAGTGTTCACGATCGGTGCCGGGATAGCACATTCATTCGTATTTTCGCCGTACATGCCTGATGCTGTGTAACGTTGCCGACGTATCGTGTTGAGTCTACCATATGGCCGCCATACATACGGTCATGGTTTGTACATGCGTCCTTTGCATCTCCTGTTGGCTATGGCCCTGTGGTACATTCTGGGACATTTCCGCTTTGCATCGTTTTACGTCGCCACGCGCATAGCCACTGAGGAGATGTCAGTACTACTTTGTGGGTACTGCTGTACATACGCCTATGGTTCCTGTACTGTATGCCTACGCATGTTATTACACTCCGCCTGTGACATGTCACCTACATACACATTTTACAGTGGCACACACATTACACACACACAGCGGAACACACAACAACCTCACCTCACACATACACATATTGCCGCCATGGCTCTCAACCTTCCATTTCCAAAATGAGGAACACACACATTACTAATGTGGAACAAATGGGCATAATGTGGAACACATACTAATGGCATACTAACAACTTCAGCTAAGTAGGTCATAGGATGGTTAAAATATGCTGATTTACTTACAATGAAGAACCTTTAATGAATTACTATGATTAATTTCTATTTACCAGGATGTCATTTAAATACATTCCTAACAATGAATGTTTGACAGACATTTTCAATGTGGAACTTTGAGGAACTGCGAGGAACATGAACTGTTTTAGACCCCAAATGAGGTACATTCCTCATAATGACGTACACTTGACTGGTAATCTGGTATGCTTGCCGCTTTCGCACCGACGGTTGCACACAATACCTACGTTGGCCGCATCGCCGGCTGCGGCGTGTACCTCCGCACTCATATCCTGTGGATATGACACGCACATATCCCGTTACTGTAACGTGGACTGGTGATCATCCCGACACGCGGATATGTATTGATGCAGGTTGACATTTCCATGGCTGGCGTTCCCTGCTCTGCCCACCCTCCCGGATGATCGGGTTGTCGGTCACTATGTTTACTATGTGGAGATTTCGCGTCTTACTTATCTGTGAACTTGCACCCCTGGGTTCCATATTAACCTGTTGTACTTTATATCTGTGTATGTGTACATATATTTCTACATGTGTACTGATATCTATTTCCGTATCTATGTATGCACATAAGTACATATGTGGTCGACTTGCGGCGATAGTGGCAGCATACGGCTACGCCGTGTGCTGTAGAACCGGCGTGCGGTGAGGTGTTGGTGTTCCATGCTCTGCTGGCTATTGGGTGTGCAGTGTTTGGGTGGTGCCTTTGTTGGAGTCACACATAGGTCCGGCCATACGGTACACATTACGGGCGGACATGTTTGTGTGGCATCCATTTCACTGTGTGTGCAGGTAAGGAGGTGTCAGTCCATGGGGCCTACGCTGTCAAAGTATGTGCTATGCGTTCCCTCTTTGCCAGGGCATAGGCATATTGGGTACGCCTCCGTCTACCTACTGGGGCTGGCACAGCGTGTTCATGGCGCTGAACGCCCTGTGCCTGTGCTTGCCTTGGCAGTTGTGGTGGGCTTGGTGGCCCTACACCATTATGTCCCTGCAGCAGCTGTTTCTGCAGAATCATATTGTGTAGCATACAACATACTATGAATATGTGGGCACATGTGCCTGGAGAGTACTGCAAGGCTCCACCGGATGTATCCAAGCACCAGAACCGTGATTTCAACATCCCAAACACACGCTCTATGATTATTCTGGTTTGTGCGTGTGCCTCATTATGGCGTTCTTGCATGTGTGTGTGTGCATTTCTGATGGGTGTCATCAGCCACTGCTCCAGTGCATAGCCAGCATCCCCCACAAGGTGACCTTGTGTGATGTCCCCCCTGGCGAATACCTGATACAGCTGTGAGGCATGCCAGATATGGGAGTCGTGGTAGCTTCCAGGGCTGCCAGCACACACATCCATGATAATGCCCTGCGCATTGCACACGACCTGGCAATTGATGGAGGGGTATCCCTTGCGGTTTATGTAGCGTCTACCCTGCTCCCCGGGCGGTGACTTGATTTCTATGTGCGTACAGTCGATCGCACCCAGTACCTCCGGGTATTGTGCCACACGGTGGAAGCGGCGCATATTGCTAGCCAACTCCTCCTGAGATCTGGGGAAGTTTATATACTCATGGGCATGTCGTAACATGGCATCCAGGAACTGGTGTAGTACCCTAGATGCTGATGCCTGTGAGATACCCATTATATCCCCGGTTGGCCTTTGGAAGGTACCTGTAGCCAGTATTCGCAAGCTCACACATACCTTTGTGTCCACTGGGATGGGCTCCCCTCTGTTGTGTCTTGTTCTCAGGCGTGGCCGGCAGAGCTCCACTATTTGCTGTAACGTGTCCCTGTCCACCCTGTAGCGCTCTACTATCTCCAGGTCTTGCAGCCCCTGGTAGGTCACCCTTGGTCTGAACACTCTCCTTCTCCTTTGAGGCCTACGGTAGTTGTCGGCACCGTCCTCCGCAACTCCGTCTGTCTCTGCCACATACCTATGCATCACGGCCACGGCGGCACCCACCATATACATATTAAAAGTTCCCGTGTGTTTACACCCTACGGTGCGGCGTTTGGGAAATCGCTGTGTGTTGTGTGCATTCACACTTTATACTGTTGTGCTGTATACCCGGTGATGTCATTGGGTGTGTCTGTGCAGCCGTATCCATGGATTATTTTCGGTGTTTTACGGTTGCAACTGCAACGGTATTGCCTTTAGTGTTACATTACAGTTGCCTGCATTGGCTTAGCTTTGCATCTTACATTACTGCATCCTGCAGGCACATGGCATATGATGCATTTTATCTGCAGCCGCAGTTATGCTACCTCTGTACTTGGCTGTGCTATTTCGGTTCTTTGCTCTTTGCATTTCTACTACATCCCCTACTATCTTTGCATTCATATGCCTCCCTTTCCCGTTATGCAGGAGTCTGCATGCAGAGTTGTCAGCTGCCGTTTGCCCTTCCTGGATTGATTGGTGTTGATTGCTCATTACGGCTCCAATTACACTGCTTCCGCATTTCCTCATATTCTCCGCATTACCTTCCTATATCCGTGGTTGTTGACGGGGAGGCCGTCACATGACTGGGTTGGGGAACGTAGTCATCCTCGTGCACATGCATCTGTGCGCACATTATGTACTCTCAGCGCATCTATTTCCTCACACGCCGGTCCTGCTGCTGTGATGTGCATTGTACAGCCCAGGTTTGCTGGCCTCCAATATGCTTCCTCCTACAGTGGCACACCCCTCTGCGATTGACATGTATCTCGTGTAGGCCACTCCTCGGTGTAGTACCACTGCACCGTTTGCTCCATCCTTACACCGGCGCCAGCTTTGAGATTCACTATTATCTGCCTCATTTGCATGGCATTGACTGCTAATACATGGTTACGGCGCCGAACACTGCCACCACTCCTTGACAACCCTTGCGCTGGGGTTGAGGCTTTCCATACATAGTATGGTGTGTGGTGGCTGTACAGCTGATGTGTATTATACAGCTCTTTTAGGACATTGTCATATTATTTCATTGCTTTGCACCTTCTGTACACATATCCGGGGGTTCTGCTGTGGTTTCTACGTACATGACATTTTTGTCATTATTTACAGTTTGTGCATGTTTTCTTTGGACATTCTCGGTCCCTTTCGCCATTGGCATATTGCATCTGTATGATACCTGACGTTGACAGCCTTCTGTTACTCCTTGGTCATGTTTGGGTAAATGTAAACCGTTTTTTTCGGTTTACATTGCCGTGCCCTTACGCTACGCATGCCCCACTTCGTGGATCACTATTTGCCTTCATTTGCATGGTGCAATACCGCACACAGTGTGATTAGCATACCTACGCCGGGGGCGGCGCAGGTCCGGCGCACGCCGTTAGTGCACGTGGGATTGCTTCATACCTGAATCGCTCGGTGGCCATATTTGGCTTTATAACGCCGACGCTATGCTGGCGCCTGGCGCAAGGTTCATGAATCCCGGGGATAGTGTATACAATTATGGAGGGTTATTTTAGCAGTTAAGAGAGTATTGATTGTAGAATACTGCAATAACACAAGAAGTGGATGTTAAGTATGTAGTAGGTAATCAACAGGCCAAAAGGGGATACAGCTTCTGTGATGCTTTTCTATGGCAGTTATGATGAAGAATTACAAAATGACAGCATAATTTGTTTAACAGTAAAGCAATCATGGTTTAGCATTTTAAAGTTTTACTTGAAAAAGGGTCATAATCAAATATAAATTATATTAAAATGTAACCATTGATCACACTGGAAGAATTATCATTTTAGGCACAGATCAGAGGAGGTGTGGAAACATATAAACTCTCTTGCATTAACATTTGCACTGTAAATGGTTAAATTAATAACTGTGATTGAGATTCTGAGTTGACCCACCCAAATTCTTTCACTCACCAATGCCCAACCCCAGCCGGGTGGATGACACTCCCCCGGAGTCATATCTGACTGGTAATAAACCCCTTTCCCATTAAATATAAACCCAACAATTACATGACTGTAACATTAACAAATGACAGCTCAGTGGTATAATGGTTAGTGCTGTCATCTCACAGCAAGAGGTTGTCTGGTTTCAGTCTCGGCTGGGGTGCCTTCTGTGTGGAGTCCGCATGTCTTCCCTGCATTCATGTTGGTTTCCTCAGAGTGCTCCAGTTTCCTCCCACATTCCAAAAACATGCAGTAGGTGAATTGGACACTAAATTGGCCCTAGGTGTGAGTGTGTGCATGCAAGAGTGGGGTGCACCCCCTGAGGAGGGTTGGGCTTCATGCTAGCAACCCAATCCCATAAAACCTGTATCTGCTACAGAAACAATGAGTGCTGAATGGTGCTCATTGCTTGATGTGCTGAAGAGCACAGGAGCAAATCTGGGTTCCAGGAACATTAACACAACACGGTGTTCACCTGCTTGCAATGAGAATGATATCATTACAATAAAATGATTTTATTTAAATGAACTAGGCCTGAGATTTAGTCTTCCTGAGATTTATTCTTAAAAAAAACGTTGCCAGAAGTTGATAATCATACTTTGGATTATTTTAAAGTTTTACAGACTGCAGCAGACCAGAATTCAGATTATCAATCTTAGAGGCTGAGCATATCTTTCCTTTATTTTGAGAAAGTAAGGAATAATGATCAACAATGCACTATACCCATCCATAATAACATCACACATTCCAACACAAAGAATACAGTCAGTATATTATGAGACAAATATTGCTAACTGTACACTGTAGACATATATTGTTGCACCTGCTATCCCTGAAATTTTAGTTTCCCCAGCAATCACCTAGTAACAAGTCTTAGCATCTACCAAAAACCAACCATGAACCAAATACCAAATCCAGGAGGTCAAGTCAAAATGAACAAAGAAAAGAGTAGATCAGGCAGGCAGTATTTTAATCCTCATAAACGCACTACAAATCCTTTGTGTTTTCATCCCAAGGACTTCATCAGATGATAGAAACATACTCTATACCTTCCTTTTTATAGCCATAATCCCCCCACAATTAATTTATTAATCAATTAAACGGTTAATCAGTTATGTGTTAATCAATTTCTCATAAAATATGAAATGCAGGGTCCCATAGAAACTTCAATTCAATAATAAAATAACATGTATACAAGTGTAGAAAAGTACATATAAAAATACATAGCAAAATATTTGTAAAAATGTTTAAAAGATGTTTAAAAAAAAAAAAATATATATATATATATATATATATATATATATATATATATATATTTTTTTTTTTTTTTTTTGAATGTGTAGGTGTAACACAAAATATGTGCAATACTGCCCTCCAGGGGACATGAACTTTTCCCAAAGTCTATAATTTAGCAGCTCTCATCCTAAGTATAGGGACAATGGAAATATGCTTGTTCAAACCCGGGGGCCAGTTGGCTTCAAGAACCAACTGCCAAAAAATTTCCCTGACTTCAATATTGTTTTCCCAGAGACCTCCCCTTGGATCTTGATCCACTTTTTCCAATGCACAAAACCCCCCCAGGTAGCATTGATACAGGTTAAAGAATGTTTATGCAAAGCATTTTTGGTGTCTTTATTTCTTATTTCATTAAGATGTTCATATATCCACCTTTTTACCTTCCAGATAGACCTGCTGGAGAGGAGGGAGACCTTGTCTAATAGGAGGAGAAATGGTACTTTTAAATGTCGGACTTTTTCCCAGTGCCCTTATATTGAGAATAAGGAAACAGTAAATATTGCTGGTAGAAACAAGGTTATAGAAGATAACACCTTTTCTAACTGTCACAGTGCAGGAGTTATTTATTTTGCTACCTGCAAATATTGCGCGGCATTTTATATAGGTCAAACTATCCAGAAGTTAAAAAGGTGGATATAAGAACATCTTAATCAAATAAGAAGTAAGGACACCAAAAAGTTCTTGTACAAACATTCTTTAACCTGTATCAACACTACCTGTTCTTTTTGTGTATTGGAAAAAGTGGATCAAGATCAAAGGGGAGGTCCCTGGGGAAACAAGATTGAGGTCAGGGAACGTTTTGGCAGTTGGTTCTTGAAGCCAACTGGCCCCCGGGTTTGAACGAGCATATTTCCATTGTCCCTATACTTATTTATTTTATTTTTTATTTTATTTTACATTTGTTAACCGGGGGTGTCTGACTGAGCCGAAAAGGCCCTTTTTCAGCAGAGGCCCGGGGAGAAAAGCTCCACAAAGAAAAATTACAGACACATTTAGTTATTTAGACATAATCAGTATACACACAAATTACAAGAGACATGTTTTGACAGTGGCATGTGGCAGAAACAGTTACAGTGGAGGATGAGAGCTGCTAAATTATAGACTTTGGGAAAAGTTCATGTCCCCTGGAGGGCAGTATTGCACATATTTTGTGTTACACCTACACATTCATATATATATATATATATATATATATATATATATATATATATATATATGTTTTAAAACATCTTTTAAACATTTTTACAAATATTTTTCTATGTATTTTTATTTGTACTTTTCTACACTTGTATACGTTATTTTATTATTGAATTGAAGTTTCTATGGGACCCTACATTTTATATCTTATGAGAAATTGATTAACTGTGTAATTAATAAATGAATTGTGAGGTGGCTTATGTATATAAAAAGGAAGGTATAGCAGTATGTTTGCATCATCTGATGAAGTCCTTGGGACAAAAATGCTAAGGATTTGTAGTGCATTTATGAGGATTAAAATACTGTCTGCCTGATCCATCATTTCGTTTGTTCATTTTTACTTGACCTCCTGGATTTGGTGTTTGGTTCTTGCTTGGTTTTTGGTATTTGTGGACACCTTTTGCCTCCTTGCTTTGATTTATAAGTCTTAGCATCTCTGTTATAGGCTAAAACTAATACTTCTACGAGAACAGCCTGCCTTCTCACTGGTGGCAGGTATGTATTATTCAAACCTCTACGTAACCTGTTCAACCTAGGCCTTATCAAAGAGTTTCTTCCCAATGCCTGGAATGTAACTATTGTTATTCTTGTACACAAGGGTCTCCTCTGTACAAGCCCAGCTAATTACAGGCCTGTAATTCTCAATGGCTCTGTATCCAAAGCCATGAAACATGTCATTGCACAACTCATTTATACAGACAGAGACAATTTAGTAGATCTAGGTTCCACTCAATTAGTTTTATGAAAGGCAGGGTCTGTTTCTTGAATCCACTAAACTTCTTTGAAAAGGTTATAGAGGCAATGGACATTGGTCATACTGTACACACTGCTTAGCTTGACTTGGCCAAGGCTTTTGATACTATCTCTTATGCTGGTATTATTCAAGAATTAGACAAACATAATGTAATCCCCACACTTTCAACCAGATTGCAAATAGGATATCCAACAGATTCCAGATTGTGAAAGTTTCTGGTGCTCTCTCTAAATGCAAAATTGTTACTAGTGTGTTACCACAAATATCAGCACTACATCCTCATCTGTTTGGCACATTTTTGTAGATGTCCAGTTCAATATTCCTGAAGTGTGCTTGACTAAATTTGTTGATGATTCCAAGCTCAGCACAGTTATCTGCTTATCCACTGATACTAATTTTTTCACATAAAGGCTAGAATTTGTACATATTTGGTGTACTGAAAATGATCTCAGCCTAAAGGCAAGAAAGTGCCAGACAGAAGTGCTTGGCAAAAACCTAATGTCACTTTATGCATTATAAACAGTACTCCTCTTCAAATAGATAAGGTCATAAGAAACCTAAGTACTTATCCAGACAACTCTCACTCATGCAATCATCATGTATCTGCTGTAATCAGGAAATCATTTTATCTGTCCCAGTAAATTTCAAATGGAATATCCTCAGGATCTAAAGTAGTCATTGTATCACAGTACTTTTCCCTTATCAGACCTATTATTGAATGCAATGGTCCCATTGGTATGTACAAATCCAGCCATATCACTCAAATGAAGGTGCTCCAATGATTTTTAACAAACAAACAAAAAAACAAACAAAAAAAAAAATAAAAAACATTAAAGACTTAAATCCTTTAATAATCCCTAATAACTCATTCTTTATGGTATGAAAGCCCCAATCTTATTTGATCTGTTTCTTCACAAAACAAATGGCTCTACGAACACCTATCGTAGGGACCTTAATTTGCCGAACAATAAACAAGACTTATTGGAGGGATAAGTTCATAACTCAGTGTATTCATTCATTGCCTGTGGAATAAATTACCATTGCATGTCAAAGAAAGTACAAATCTGCATGCCTTTAAGGCTACTTTAGATGATTTGATGGTTAAACATGCATTTATAGGAGGGTTATGACCAGCCCTGTTTCATTTGTGAGCTACAATCTCATAGCTGCTCATGAAGTTTGACAAGAACTTTTAAGTGTGTCTGCTTAGGATCATCGATCACAGAATCACAAGATCATAGGGTTTACAAGGCAACTAAGGCATGAAGCCATTACCACCTTGCCAGTACTCACCATTAGATCTTGTATCTGTTTTTTAAAAGGTTCAACCCAGTCATACTAGTGGAAAATTTATAAATATACTTCTAAAGGAAGACAGAGTGTCACACAACTTAACTTGGAGAGGAAATTTGTTCCAAGGAAAGGATAGGTACTGCATGACAAATCTATCCCTCCACCTTGCTTTATTTAGTCGGTGAAGTAGATTTAATTCTCTGGCCATAGTGTTTGATTTTTGGAGGTGTAGTAGTTTTTGGACTACTGTATCCCTTTTAGACCTATAAGCAAGGCACAGATTATCCCTAAGGAGACTATATGACAATGTGCAAAGAGAGAGAAAGTCTCCAGTCTCTCTGTCTCTCCATCTCTCTCTCTCTCTCTCTCTCTCTCTCACTCTCTGGTAGTTCAGATCTTTTAAGCCCATGATATTTTTTCAGTTAAAATTCCTGTTTTTTTTTTCAGCTGCTTAGTATTAATAGTCAGTTTTATCCCAAAGGGAGGAATCTACTCAGTGGTGAGACCAATCAGTGCGAAGTACAAAGTGATGAGGACTTTTTTGATCTAGAGGTGACACCTTTTGCTATGAGGTTTGCAAGATAAAATGATTTTCTCGCTACTGTTGCACCATGATGAGAAAATGTGAGGGATTTATCCACCTAAGTACTCATTTGTCTCACAACTTTTTTATATTGAAGTGGTGTGTTATTTATACTATTTGCTGGAACTAATGGCTGTTTACTGAATGCTAAATTACTGAACTTTTTAGTGTTGAATTTCAGCTATTTTTGTACACTGGCTATTGACAAGTGCAAGCTCCTGTTGGAGCACCATTATAAAATAAAATACTTGAAAACAGCTCCAGACTTACAGTCTTTCACTCGCTTTGTTAACAAGAAATCTTTATTTTATGTGTTGAGATCTGAGAATTAGATACCAAACAGTAAAGCTCCCAGCAAGAAACTTCACTGATCACCTTCATGCTCTCAGAATATGCATCCCCTACTCTTACCGTGTGAGTCTTGTACCTAATCCAGTTGACTATTCATCTAAATACATGCTGGTCAATTTGAAGCTCCTTCACCTTATTTATTATATTTGCTTGTGATATGATATTCAGTTGTCATAGTGAAGTTAAAGTACTCTGACTAAACTACTTGCATGCAGCCTACATATTACATAGCTGATCTAAGTTCGTGGGATGTCTTCATTTTTCTGATGTACATTTTTAGTTTCCTATTTAGCTGTTTGATGATTTCCTTAATTTGCATGTCTTTTGTTCTACTATATGGGTTAAATAGTTTCTTCCTTTTATTCTATTTATTATTTCATGTGGGACACCATGCTGGCTTGCTTTTAAACTTTTTATTTGCTTGAATCTAGTTGGGACTGCCAAGTTAATATATATGCCCATGTATGAAAAGAACTCTGCATAGCTCTGTAGTATCCACATTTTGTATTGTATTGTTATACTCAAGCTTGGAGACTTCATCATAGAAGTTTAGCTGATTTGTATGTTTGAAGCTCTTGAATTTTGTGATAATTGTTTCTAATAGTTTGAATATTTTGAGAATATTACTTGCTTATGTTCTGACTTGACCAGTGAAGGGGATACATTGGGAATAGTACATAGACAAGCTCAATTTGTTACAACCAGGTCAATTATATTCTGTCCTCTAGTGGGTTGATTAACAATCTGGACCAGTTTTTGTTTAGATAATCTAAGAGTTGTTGTAGATATCCTATGTTGGTGGTATTGGCCCTCAGTTTATCACTGGGTAGTTAAAACCACGTAGGATAACTGTGTCTCTAATTATAGGGAGTTTAAAAAATACTTAGGAATGTTATATCATTTTCTGGAGACATTGAAGGCATCCTATAAAACTCTATGATTTGATAGTTGAATCTTAACAAACTCCTTCTCTTGGTTTCTAGGTATGTTTTTTAAGGTAATGTGTTCTCTAAGAAATATGGATATGCAACCACGGTTTCCATCAGGTTTATATGAGTGGTAAGCACAAAACCCAGGTGCTGAGGAACTGCTCTCTGGCTCCTAAACCATATTTCTGTAATGTCACATACATGAATGTGCTGCAATTGCAATAGATGTTCAGGGTCCAGCAATTTGAAAAGAGCATCTCAATTTCATTGGATATCACATACTGAAAAACAAAGAAAACCAACTTAGAGGAAGAAGCATTTAATAAAGCACAAACAAGCACTTTTATTCCTCACACACATTGGAACGTCTTCAGAATAATAAAAAAATAAAAATCAGACAGCAGTCCACTTAAATATACCCAAAAGTGTAAAACTACAGTTACCTGGCAATAACATTAAACACATTAATGTCTCATGGCAAAATTATTTAACTTTAACTATATCCTTTCTGTTACAGAGCACATTTAATGTTCATGCAGTCATTTTATACAGGCCATTTATTGGACAATAACCTTAACAGCCATTTAAGCTCTTTACATTCAAGCATGTTGTTAAAATTATCTCCTCTGATATCAAAATAAACTTTATCAATCACTTTAATAATACATTTCTTAAAGTTAGGACAATTTAGTGAATAACAAACAAATAAGCACGAAGGTGAACTGGAGCCAAGGAAATAAATTTATTTAGCACTTTTGTTGCAATTACCAATTACTTCTTCAGAATGCATTTACCAATTCTAAAACAATGCGTTTTAGAACTGGTAAATGTATTCTGAAGAAGTCATTGGTAATTGTGACAAAAGCGCTAAATAAATTTAATTTTCTCGGCTCCAGTTCACCTCCGTGCTTATTTGTTTGTTATTTGGTTGGTTCTGTTTCATTTGTGACAATTTGGTGAATATGTATACAATGCATTGTTTGTGTCATTATTTTTAATTGCTAGTAAATGTTCATAAATTCATTTTTAAGTGTTCTAACAGATTTTCCAATATAAAAACATTGACAGCTGACAAAATTAGCTAAATAAACAATGCCCATTGAATAACACTTAAATCTTCCACTCACACTTATCTATATGATTAAAAAGTGAAACATTTTATTCATTAATATGTCTTTACTGCTTACAGCTATTGCAATGAAATGTGTCTTCTGCTTTATTTCTATTCACATTTAAAAGGAAGTTGTTTGCATCCCTATTTTATTCAAGTAAACATTTTAAATATTTTTTTCTTGTAAATAAAATGTGGTATAGGTCTTACAATATTAAACAATTTTCCATTACCACTAATAATTTTCTAATTATTCATCAGAATGTTTCTGATCTCTATAGTGTCAGCAGAAAATGGAATAGTAAAGGCCCTTGAATAATTAGCTATTTTTATACTATTCCTCCAATTAAAATGAGTTAAACTATAAATGGACTTTAGATAATAGTTCAGGACAAGTCTTATTCAACTCAAGTAGATATCCTCTACCAAGAAATAAACTGTTTATACTCAATTTCAAAATCAATATCATTTGAAATAATTCTTAAAGCTCTAATAAACTGAGCATTTCCAATATTCAACTTCATTTGTCTAGGATATTGGCTCGAAAAATGTAAATACTTATTAGTAAATGTTTTTGTACAATGCAATTTACTTACAAAAATTTACAAAAACTTCATTAAAAATGTCAGTGTTTAGATTAATATTTAAAAAAAATACTTCCATTCTATTTCACCCAAAATTAATTTTAAAAATAGTGCTATTATTTATATCTCATAAAAACTCTATAAATAAGTGTGTATCACCATTCCAGATAAATATTACACTGTCTACTTATCTCTTATAAATTGATATATATTTAAACAGTGAATGTTTGAACAAACATTGCATTTCCATTGTGCTGTAATTAAATTGCTGAAAACTGAGGCTGCCTTAGCACTCATCACCACTCATTACAGTTGATGAAATTTAATATTTACCTGGAATGATGATACACTGTTTTTGTATAAAGTTTGTGATTAGAATCACCAGGAAAAAAAATATTTTCAGCTCATGTGATTCCAGCAAAGCTCTCCTGAAGCTTTATAGAAAATATATAAAACAAATGACTCCCAGAAAAATTTAAAATGAGGAGATACATTTATAGAACTAATAAAAATGAAGAAAAAACTCCAGCAGATTATACTGTGCCAAAGAACAACTACTACTGTCCTCAGCAAATTTACACCCTGACCAGAAACTAATTGAAATTGTAATTAAATATAAAATTAAAGGTGAATATGGCTAGGCAATATATGGTTCGTGCAATCACTTGCCAACTATAGTACCTGTGATCCTATGTCCCTATCTGTACTTCTACAACTTCAAGATGGAAGGTATAAACTGTAAGAAGAGTGATTCAAATTATTAATTTAATTAAATTACAAATTTAGAACTCACTAGATGAGTAGTACAGTACTGGTGACCTTAAGATAAATGTGGAAAATTTGCCACAACTCACTTTGCTTAGAAAAGTTACTCTTCATTTTAGGGAAAGGATTCTAAACTTAAAGTTGTCACTACTTGAAAATACTCTGGTATAATCATTAGTTCCAAACTTAAGTTCAGTGAAAATGTACCAGTGGCAATTAGGAAGGCATATGTAGTCAATCACACTGTTCATAGAAATACTTTATTTAGAAAGAAAGAAATTCAAGTCATAATTATTGTTTTATTGGATGCCCTTTTGAGTATAATAATGTATTTTTCTATTATATGAATGTTATCCTCTGTGCCATATAAAAAGACTTAAAATAATATATTCACAGAATTCCTGATCTACCTTACACCTATGAATGAACACTCAATGAATAAATAATGTTTTCTGTTAGTTATGGATTTGTTAGGAGACATCTATGCAGTGTATTAAGGTTTTTAAGTTCCAACATTGATTTGCTTATTACATCTGGAGACAAATGCTCCAATTAGATGTTAAGAGAGAGATGACAATAATTGTCACACTGGGCAATGTTGCTCATACTAGAAGTAGACAAATATCTATTAGATGATATTAGTTGATAAGTTAACGAATCAACTTCACAGGGATATCAAGAATGTTCATACTATTTTCATATTTAAGTACAGATTAGATAAAAGCAGATGCCAGTAAATATTGCATGCGAGTGCTAGGCTTGTAAAGGTATCAGCCATGATCCTGAACACTGATTGTTAGAGTATGAGTTTTTCAGGTGATCATTGAATAGTATACTTGGTTTTGTGCCATAAGCATGGCAAGTAGCCTATCATTTGATGGAGAAACATCCATTTTAATCCGGGTGACCAGATCATCTGTGCAGATGACAATATGAGTTTCTTAAACATTTTGATGAATGTGTCATATATAGAGGACAAAATGACTCTAAATGATTTGCCTAACCATGAGCTATGGAAGTTACTAAATTGCACATGCTCAGCAAGTGTTTTAGTTCTGAAAGGCTTGTAGTTGAAAATTCATAATGGAATTGGATAAAACATCTGATCTTATTGGGACTTAATCAGAACAAATTCTTAAAGTTTATTTCATATTTCAGCTGTCTGCATTTAAACATTCATCGTGTTATCTGAACTGAGATGTATACTACAGGCTGGTCAGTAGTTTATAGGCACCTCAGCAGCTTCAGTTGTGCTGTCATATATGCATTCCTTCTTTGCATTTGTTTGCTCTGGATCTGTAATACCTGTAGTTGATTCTATTAGCAAGGGTAGATGCCATCACTCCTTAGCCCTCACATCTCACTATTTTTTGCACTACATGCATTACTACTTGTTTTCCTCCCCAACAGTACCTCAAAGTCATTCACATAGAAAATTCTCCCTCTTTCATTCACCCCGTGATCTTTTCTCATATACTACAATTAAATTAATATTTATCTCTCAGCTCTTCCTCTATAATATCGCTCAGCCTTCCCCTCATCTCGCTGTATTGCTTACACTCTCAATGTGTCTACATTCACACACAGTTAAATCTTTATTTTTTGCTTTACTACACATCCTTACCAATACCTTCTCTACACTGTTAAGAGACCCCCACCACATAAATTCATCCTATTTCATATCACTATTCTCCACACCTATACTCTTAAACTCATACATATCTCAAAACTCACGTATAAGCCTACAAGCCAAATACAATCTATTTACATTTCAACTTCTACTTTTCCCAAATAAACCCTTCCTACTTCCTGTCTTAACTTCATCCTCATCATCTGTTCTTTCACACCTCTCTGTGTCTTACAATCTCTCATATTAATACCTCTTCTTCCACCTGCACATTTAACATCCTATCAACACCCATTGTCTTCACACCATCAGAGCTCCAGCAAAACTATTATATTATGTCCTCCAAGCAAAATACATGTTATCCTCACCTCCCAGTTACACCCTATCTCTGTCATCACTTATATATCCTAATGTTCAAGTACCATTATCCAAAGAAATAGTATTTCCTCACAAATGGGGATTAAACATAAAATCAAGCAATAATGCTTTTACCCATACAATTATACCTCCATAACCATAAAACTTAACTGTGAAATCAACACAAACCCATGCCTAACTCAAAATTTCAGGTCCCAGGCAGCATATGCCCATCAACTGTTTTATCATTACAATCTCAGCCACAGTCCCACCCTGACCTGCATATATACCATACCAACTTACAAAGTAGTTAAAACAAACTCCCTGAAGGGAATGCATAGATAGCAGTACACAATCCAGGCATCTTAGTTACCACAGAAACCTGGCTCTGCCAGAAAATAAAATTAAGAAATTGCTCCAAGCTCTGCCAGAAAAAAAAATTAAGAAATTGCTCCAACAGGCTATAACATTATCAGATTAGACAGAATAAACTAAAAAGTTTATGGTGTCATTATTGTCTATAAAAACACCCTAAATATTGCCCTTTTCCCCTCACATCCTGCCAAAGTTCTGTAACTCAGAAATCCTTGTAATCAAATTAAAATTAAGTACTCACAAGACAATTGCAATTATGCATATATATGTACCCCTAGGTAACAATGGTAAAACACTAGAAAATATTCCTTGCTGGACATCCTCAAAAATCCTTCATGAAGCCATAATATCGGGTGAAGTTAATACAGACTAGCTAAACATACAATGAAAATAAAATCAATAATACTGCAGCACAGTGGTGCAGTGGTTTGCATTGTCACCTCTCAGTAAGAGGTTCTCCAGTTCGATTCTCAGCTGAGGTACCTTCTGTGTGGAGTCTGCATGTCCTCCCTGAATTTGTGTGGGTTTCCTTTGGGTGCTCCAGTTTCCTCTCACATTCCAAAACATGTATCTGGACCATTTCTCCCTGGGTGTCCACTGAAAGTGGGCTCTGTTCTAGTCAGACTTTCCTGGTAAACAAATGTTAAATAAATAAATCTTTCCAAGTTCACTCAATATGTTACCACATTAACTAAATATAACAAGGTCAGAGGCAGACAATATATCCTTGAGTGGATCCTAGCATCCTCTCCAAATAAAATATCATCCCACAGATAACCTAAGTGATCACTTATCAATATACACAAAAAAGTTCCAAAGCAACATCCCCAAAACATATTTTTTTTTCATGAAGACACTTTTGTTAATATACTACATCTCATTAATTGGGAGGCATTAAATACACTTCCCATAGATGATGCTGTCACTGAATTCAAAAATATCTTCCTAGGAGTTGTAAACATACTATACCCCCTCGGAATAAAAAGAGGATAGAAAGCCAGTCCCGCTGTATGGCTAACTTTAGCAAGTAAACAATTCATGAAACAAAGAGGCCTCTGCCTCTTAGTTAAATAAATAACTAAATAAACAGCTCCTAGTTTAGTAGCATATATACAATTAAGAAACCTAACAAAACAACTTATCACCAAAGATAAGAAAATCTACTACTCAGCCAGTCAAACCTTACACATTAAAAACCTAAAACTGTTCTGGGCCTCATTCAAAAAATTGTTAAGACAAGGGCAAGCTACACAGCCAATGCCAAACACAGAGAAACAAAATGGTATGATAACCAACAAATTAAATATCCACTTTATAGACAGTGCACTCATTAACCAACCACATAACTAATTAAGCTGTTGGAGTCCCTACTCAATCAAATAACCTCCTTCAACATTTGTCCTCTGAGACAGATCCCACAGATACCATCAAAAAATACCACAAAAAAAAATTAAAGCCTACTACACCTGAGCCTGACAATCTACCTGGTGAATATCTTAAAATATCAGTTGAGGCTATTGCATAGCCAGTCTGAATACTGAAAAATCGATCTCTATCTGAAAATAAAGTCCCCTCACTATGGAAAAAATCATTAATTATTCCACTGCATGAGACTGGACTCAATACAGATGTTTCACACCATATTCCAATTGCCATTTTGTCTCCCTTATCAAAAATATTAGAAAGAATGTATTCTCAACTATCTGATAGATAACCAGCTTCTGTCTTCAAACAACACAGTTTTCATCTTCTTCATAGCACAACTACTGTTTTGGTAAATTTCGTTAATACTCTCCATGTCCAGATAAATTCCTGAAGCCTAGTCTCCATTATCTTCCTAGACATATAAAAAGCTTTTGATGCTGTATCCTATTAGAAACTCTTACATAACGTCTCTCCCTTATGGTTCGCCAACTCTTCACTGCACTTGTTTGTTACCAACCTGTTGAACTGATAACAAGCAATGAAATGGAAAAATTATTTCTCTACCTTCTTTCCAGTAACTATTTCTGACCCACAAGGATCTATAATATGTCCTATACTGCTCAGCTGTTCAGCATATTCATCAATGGACTAATGGACTACACACTGCTACAAAAAAATGCTACCCTAGTTCAATACATTGATGAGTCGACACTGATATACTCGGCTTAATCTCTCTCTCTCTCTCTCTCTCTCTCTCTCTCTCTTTCTCTCTCTCAAAACTCCAAGACCTTATACAACAACCTTCCTTACTGCTTGAAATAATTTATAACTACTTCTAAACCCTAAAAGAAAAATAAATAAATAAATAAAAAATAAATTACTACTCTTCACCCCAAAGCACATATCTACCAAAAGAACTCTATTCACTATCATCTCATTGTTCTAATCCAAGCTAACACCCCCACCCTTACCCCCCCACCTAGACTCTTAACCCAACTATACTACCGCCACTACTAACCACAGTCGGAATCAGCTAGTTGTCTTTGCATACTTAAAATCTTGTGTGACAACTTTGTTACTAATATTATAAACTAAACAAAACTATCTTAACTTGCAACATTTACTGTATATACTGTTGATAATCAATATCTTGTTATTGTATTAAAGCCAACAACCTGTAATGTTGTTTACTATTGCTGCAATTTTGTATCTCTATTTATCATGTACATGATGTGGAGCTTTCCTCCCCGGGCATCCGCTGAAAAAGGACCTGCATCCAGTCAGAATATTCCAGTAAACAAATGTAGATAAATAAATATCTGCCAACGTGCCAGTGACCCCATGATAGACCAAGTAAATGATACAGAATTGCTGTTAGTCATCATAGATCCATCCATCTACAACCTGTTTTTCTCATCTTTGACCATGGGAATGGGGTGTCACTTCAACAGTGACAATCATCTAGAGACAATGTTCACACTGCCAGGCGGCTAGCCCTGGTGAGACTGCTTGAAATTTGTCTATCAGGTATCATATAAGGTTAAAAAAAAAATCATCAAAAACTAGGTACATTATGCAGAGTAAAAACCTACCTCACTAACATAGCCATAGATGTATAGCCTCTGTATCCTGATGAAGTCCCAGGTTGCAGAGACAAAAGCACTTAATACTGTTGTTGTGTTTAATAAAGTCAGATTTTTATCATCTAAGTTCCAGTGTTTTTTTTCTTTATATTTTGAGTTTGTTGTTCGCACTGTACCATTTTTTTTTTTTTTTTGCTGTAACATATAGCCTCTACTTTCTTACTGCATCTCCCTCAATACTGCCCCTCCCTTCACTCACTTTCAAGTCCCACAATTGTCCAAATTTGCACAACGTTATAATAAAATAGTCAAATTTGCATTAAACTATAACAAAAAAACATACCACTATATAACACGCATAACATTGAAATGGTAGAATTACCACATCACCTAGCTCTCTCTCAGCTAACTCCAATAGATGCACATCTCTTGAAGTCAAAAGCTGCCCAGCCCTTATCAACTTAATATAACACTGATCTTTACAATTTTATGTTCTAGAGGAAAATCACTAATCAGTATAACCAAATCATCTAATACCACAGGTGACTCTATATTCAAATAGTACAGCTAATCTATGGGACTGCATCTGTCTACCACTGAAATCAATTCAGAATGAAAACTCATTTAATACACAACTAAAACTTTTCCTCTCAAATTAAAAGTTCTGCTCCTGTACATTTCCAGGATAAATGTCACTGTTATCTTCAACTTGTCATACAGTCAAACCATTTCTTTAGATTCAGAATTCAGTGCCCCACAACCAATACCTAAATAGTTTTACTAGCATCTCCCAGATGTATACATTATTTTGTGACACTGCTCACCCCTACCACTATGCTTCTAATATAAACCTTATATATAAACCGTATATATGTGTATATATATATATATATATATATATAATTATGTCTTAACCTGCTTTACACCCTAACTTTTATCTACAATATCAACATTTTTCTGCCTTACCTAGGTCCTTCCCACACCTCCATCTCTTTGAATTTCTAAGCACTAATCACATGATCTATCTGAAAATGCACTAATACACTTCTTCAAAAAGTCAACATTCAATATTTGCTACTAAATAAATATCTTTTGTGTAATTTTAATGAATATTCTTTAATTTCTGTTCATGTATATTACAGAATTTCTGATTCAAAATGTTTGTAATATGTTGGAGCTTCTCTCCCTGGGCATCAGCTGAAAGGGTTTTTTTTTTTTTTTTTTTTTTTGCTTAACCCAGTTGGGCAAAACTGGTAAACAAAAGCAAAATAAGTACAAAAAAATAAAACAAGGAAACCAACTTGAGAGAAACCTTAATGTTTCCACACCAACAAGATCTCAGGTTCTAGCACCCTTAGCTTAAATGATAGACTAAAAGTTTGATCCATCTACTAAATCTTGTATAGGACCTATGGTTTGATCTCTGTTTGTATTTCCATGCTGTGAATGACTCCACACTCTTGGAAATCTTTCAGCTAAATAGAACCAAAGGACAGCAAACACCTGCTGTAGATGGCTAAACCAGTACTAGCGCATTACCAATACCAGGTGGTACAACAGATATAACACAATATGTTTTCCTTGCATATGAAGCTGAGTACTTCCATAGCCAACTTTAAAATCAGAATGGATTACTGGATAGGCAATCACAAATATTCACCTAGGAAAAAGTGGGTGCAATATCCTTAAATGGGTATACTAGTAATTTCCAGCCAGTATTGGGTGACATGGTTGAACCTTCTCCTTGGCTATAAACATATTAAGGATATGTGAATCTAAGAATCCTAAAAAATAACTTTTTTGTCCAATTGTTCTGTGATCTCAATCTGTTCAATAAACAATTTTTGATAAAACATGGGGAATGATTAAAAAAAAACATTTCATTAAAATGATTAATGCACAATGAGACATCTCAGAGGAAATGTCAATGCATTTATGAAGCTAATGACTGAAATGGGTAAATTATGTCATCTGTTGAGATTTAGAAAATGCAAAATTCTAGAATACATACAACAGTGTTTATTTTACCAACAATGAAGTTTTATATGCTACTTGTACCTTTGAAGCTTAATACTAACTTTGCATACTACAACGAGTTTTCACAGTCTCTCCAGGATTAAGTAGCACCTGAGAAAGGCAATCTTTAAGAGTTATAATAAAGTCACTCTTGGCAAATACCAAATGGTACATATGGAAAGCAGTATTATCTGTGAGATGCCAACAAATTTAATCATGTATTCTAAGGTATGATTCTCTCAGTATTTCATTCCCACTTGTATAAATATGAGCAATTTGATTAACTAGATGAGTCCCTGTAGTCTTGTACCTACTGTTTTTATACCCACTTAATAACAAAAAAGCCAAAAAAAAAAGAGATAAGCCAAAATGATATTACACGATTAACAATCAAACATACAGCTAGATAGATAGACAAATACATAAATAAATAATACCAACAACACTGTGTCAACCTTGACAATTTTCTTTCTTTCTTTCTTTCTTTATTTCTATTTTTCCTTCCTATCTACTTCACCCAGTATAAGGTCAAGCATGTTTATAAGGTGCAGGTGTAGTAAGCAGCATGCTCTATGCCTAAATGTCTGCTCTCTGTCTGCATTAACTGACTTTTTGCACTGAAACTACTCACAGAGGTATCTGACTAATGCTGTAATTCAATAAAATAAAAAATAGCAGTCTGTGTATATGACGCGTGCAATAAGGGCTGTGCACATGACCAAGTATTACAGTACATACAGTATTATTCTAAGGAAGGAGTTGAGTGCATTACAGTCCCTGGGTATGAAGTAATATCTGCACAATGAATGCCCCACAAGTACATTAATATACTTATAAAATAGACATCTGTATTTTTTGTAGTTTGTATCTTATATTTATCAGATTATTGATGTTAGTTATATGTTTTTAGTATATTTAAAGTCAAACTAATTGTTGTTGCAGCTTAGAAGTTTTTAACTGTGAAGAATTTTGGTTGGAAATTTTCAGGATAGTTTTCTAAGGGATTATTTAGTGAACATGGTTTGTGCCAGTATAAAATTCTGTTTGTAAATGCCATCTCACATTCATTTTGTCACATCATAGCTAGACAAAATCAATGCCATAGTTCAGGTGGTAGTCTATAGATAGCATATTAAAAACGGAATGCCTGAGTCAACATGTAAAGTTGAGTCATCTGGGTTGTACTCATGGCTTTATCCTTCTATGCATCAGAGCAGAGCTAATAGTATGGAATTGTGCTATTAAAATTTCTGAGCTACATCTTTTGTGACTATTTTATCAAACTTTCGTGTGCCATTACGCTTTTCCATTTTTAATGTTGAATCTCCGTAGATTACATTCTAGATATGAGTTTCACAAATTCAGTGTCAATGTGCAAGTGGGGTTGGTCCAAAGATGGTATGGTGAAAACATGAGCTTAGGCTGCTATGGTTTGGCATTGTATTATGGAAATTTGTTGAACAAGATGTTCTGTGAGGTAAAATGCATTTAATCTGTTTTAACTAACTTGCTATTGTAAATGACTAGCTTTTTAAGTATGTAGAATTTTGGTGTAGAATTTTCAGGGTACTCATTTTAGGGACTATTCTGTGTAGCTATTGTGTGCAATTGTGCAATTTTGTCAGTAAATGCCATTTTTCATTACTTTTCACAAACCATATTTTAAATCTAACTTGGACAGATTCAGTGTGATAGCTTAGGTGCTGATGATCTATCAAATGCATTTTGAAAATGTGAGCTCAAAATGTTTTAGCAGTGTTATAGGCACAAGTTTAAAATAATAAAAACAAAAAATGTACCTATATTTTTTGTGTTAGAACAGTTTTCCAGTGACCCCACATATGTACAATTTCCATGATAAAAGTTTATAATTATGGTGTATCTTTTTTCAGAGATGTGAAAGCATTTTCTGCTTTTCTGTTAAACTTATGTGGAAGTTGATTTCAAAATCTTTTTACATGCAAGTCAGTGTCAGTGGTGAGTGAAACAATGGCTACTGGTGAGAGTCTGAAGTCTGTGAGGAAGAAAGGATATTTGATTGAATGAGTGGTCCAGGTAGTCTGCATTTCTATTCTACCATTTTATTTTATAATAATGGTTAGCATGCATGTATGTATATGCCACAACATCATACAATTATTTATTTAACTTATGCTTGCCCAAAGCAAAGCATCTGAAAAATACTTTAAAATTTCACACCAAACCCAAATACTTTTAATATAATTCCTGGATTTAATTATATTATTAAGCCAATTGACTTTATCAGCTTGATTATGCCAAGTGGTGACAAACATTTACTAATCTCAGTAAATAAAAAGTATTCAGATTTCATGTGGCATACTATTGATATTTTAAAATAATCTTTTTGTATTTGCAATTTAAAATGAAGTACATAAGACTAATCTATGCCAAATACAGACGCAGGCATATTCTCAGTTAATGAACATAACATTGTACATTTATACTGTATTTCTTCTTCTTCTTTCGTCTTTTCCCAGTTAGGGGTCACCACAGTGGATCATCTGTCCGCTCATGATTGGAAGTGAAGTTTCTTATGGTGTCGAGTTGCCAGCCCAGCGCCCAACATTCCACAGAAGGCACATGCACGCACACACTCACGCCGAAGCCCAATTTAGAGTGTCCAATCCACATAGAGCATGTCTTTGGGATGTGGGAGGAACCCGGAGCACTCAGAGGAAACCCATGTGACCATAGAGAGGACATGCATAATTTGGTAAAATAAAATGAATACTGAAATAATACATATGTATGGACCACAAGTGAATATCCTTACCAAACCAAAAAATGATGTAAGCACTTTACTGGAACAACTCACTTTCTTTTTGAAACCTCCTAGAAAAATCTTGATCTTCAAATTAGTCGATTTCTGTGAAAAGAGTTGATATTATATTAATTAAAATAGTAATTTCCATGAAAATCTGTAACTTCATTTACACAGATCAGCATACTGCAGCATAGCATTATGCAGCTGAACTGAATACTTGTGAAATTTAATTAAATTATAATGTGATGCTGTGACTGTATTACAATTTCATGATCTAGTAGAATATTGGTTTGAATCATGTTGTAACTGTTCTATTAAAATGCACATATGCACTCGGATTACAAAAAGGAAATATAGACAATGAGATGCTATTTGAATTGCTCAGAGAAATTTAATTAGCTGCCTTTCTAGGTGAAATACCTTTTATATGCCATGATTCTGCAGGTGTAGTTATTTAATAATGGTACATTGCTTGGCATTTCTCCAGTGAGAAATGGATAGTTATGTAAAGAAATTAAGCCACTTTGGATAACATTTTTGTGTATATAATGCATTTCTCTACAGCATATTTATGTATCATCGAGGGACACACACAGAGAATAAACCACTCTCCAGTACGGTTGCCATGGGTTTTATAATTAGAATATTCATAAGAGAAGTCATTTTAATATGATTTATTTTCAATGCTGCAAAGCTATCTTTGCAGTTTAATTGCTTTCCAGCCATCTTCCTGGTCAACTTTTCACAAGTTATAGCAACAGCAGATCCCCAGCTTATGCATGGTTTATATCGCTGCATGTTGTCAATTAAAAAAAAATAAAATCACAGAAATATTGGGAAGACATATTTTACAGATATAATAATGAAACAGCTTGCAGAAAAGGTGTCTGGCACAGACTGACAGTTTCCTCTATTCTGAAAAAAAAAAATCCTCCATTTGTATCTAAAACTAGTCATCTGTTACTACATGGCTACTGGCCTTGGTGAAATATCAGGTTATCCATACATTATGCTACATTATTTCAACAGAGGGTAAATATAAACACATAAGTGATTTTGAGGCTGCCCTTTTACATATTCTATATTGTCTTCTATGTAGGTCTACACAACTAAAACATAATTCCAATTTTTATTGCTAAATTTCAGCAACAGGAAATGAATTACTGTTTACAAGACATGAGGCTAAATTACACTAACATAAAACTATTTTAAACATTGTTACAATAACCAGATAATTCATTTATTCTCAGGTATTTGTATCACATCTATGTAAGACAACATTTAGTCCTACCCCCAGTGCTGATGACTTACTCCAATTAAAGTCTTCTTGTAAGAAGTAAGTCTTTTAGAATCTGTCCATAAGTACTCAAGATGGTTCAAACTAATGAGGCCAATACAAACTGTGTACGGGCAGCTGCAGTAGGATTAATTTAGGGTTAGGTAACACATGCAGGATAAAAAAATCACAGGATACTCATTCTTTACTCTAACATATTGAAGAGATAACATATTTCTTAAACAATGTGCACATATTACACCACCTTTATTTCAGAAACTAGGTTCACTATTTCTAAATTCACAATTCACAATAGTATTATCTTTGTATCATGGAGTCAGCATGTTAGAGTTATCTGCACTTTTTCCCTATAAAGCTGGATTATGACTTACTTTTCATAATAGTCAGAATAGTCTGTAGTCTACATTTCTGAGGATACTGTACCAAAAATTCCTTTAAGGAAGCCACTTTTTTTAGATGTTCTGGACTCATTTGCCTTTGCTTACTTACTAGTGATACTAGAATTTCTTTTGGATGGCTCTTGTGATAATTATATCACATTGCATTGCATTGTATTACATTTGCTTAAAGGAAGAAGGGGGCAATAAAGTGACAATAGTCTGCTCCTTTAGGCATATTTAACACCTCCCCCACCTTATATCTATAACTTTTATCCTATTCCTTTCTTTTTCCCCACCTGTCCTGAGTTCTTTTGAAAGTTTCTTTAGATTTTCTCTCCACCAACCACTAAAGTAGTCCATTCAATGGGTCCACATCCCTTTC
>NC_056727.1:1041655878-1041840878 GCF_019279795.1 Protopterus annectens | reverse complement strand
TTGCTTGCAAATACTTCATATCTTCTCTGACAGCTCACTTTAACCTACATTCATTGTAACATAAATTAACTTCATAACTTTAATGGTCACCTCCTCTCACATTTTTTCATTCTAAGACATGAGACAACATTCACTGATATCTGGTCTCTCATTTATTGTTTGCCTTGACTCTTAACTTTGAGACTGCTATGATTCTAGATACACAATTTGTGACTGAATGTTCAATCAACAAACCGTTATTTATTTTCATACACTTTCCTTTACTTTATACACCGTGCTACCCATTTTATCTGCAGTATTGTTCCCCTTCTCTTCTACCATTCTCAGCATTTCTTACTTTATACTCTGCCTGCTTCTTTTGAGGTGAATATCCGTTCTTAGTTATTACTGCTGTGCTCTTTCTACAAGGTCTTCTATTCACCTCTCTCTTTTTCCTGTGTATGTCCAATATGGCTGAGTGTCATTACATTCCCACTTTTAGGTATTGGTTCATGCCTGGCAAGACTTCATAATCTGATGAAGTCCCCAATTTAGGGGATGAAAGTGTTCACTCTGTGTCTTTGTATGTTGGAAGAATAAAAACAGCATGGAAATGAAGAGTTTGGCTGACTGAAAGTGTTCCTACTGCTTCACATTGTATGTTTTGGACTTTTTTAGTTATATTTTACACTGTGGTCACTTTTTTTTTTATGTGTGGAATTTTAACATGTTGTTAATATAGATTATCAGCTAAGCAAACTACTACTTGTCAGCAGAAGATCACTACCATGATAAAAGGGCATTCAAAGGATTAATTTTTATTTTATTTATTTTATTTTTAATGGTATGTCTTAATGATATGTTCATTTGAATAGTTCATAATAGCTTTATACCATCAGAGCAGGGTCTATATTAGATCAGCGAATGCTTAAAGAAGTGAACGCTGATTGATCGACCTTATTTTAGCGAAAGTCAAAAATATCGAAGCAACAAAAACTCAAATTTTTTCCTAGGGAAAGAATTTGGTTGTCCGTTTCTGTTGCTTCGGTATTTTAGTGCTGTGGTAGAAAGTTACGGGTCGGATTCAGGTTAAGTGTGCGATTGTGTGGATGTGAGTGTTAGGGTAGGCTAGGTGAGTTATGGTTAGGGCTCGGGTTAGGTATGTGTGCGATTGTGTGGACATCTGGGTTAGGGCAGATTTAGGTGAGTTAGGGTTAGGGAGCGGGTGAGGTGAGTGTGCGATAGTGACAGACCTTAGGGTTAGGATTTGGGTTAAGGTAAGTGGATAGTTAGTGGTGTGTGCATAGTTTAGTGTAGGGTTAGGTGTCAGATTTTAGGTGTATATGTGTGGATTTTTGTCTGTTTGGTGTGCTTGTGTTGTGTGTATGTGTTTTGGATCAGTGATTTTTTTCCCTAGGAAAAAAATCACCGATCTGGCAGTTTGAGATTCTAAGCTTTCGCTTACATAAGGTTGATCAATCAGCGTTCGCTTTTTTAAGCATTCGCTGATCTAATATAGACCCTCAGAGCACACAGATCCTCATCCACTCATTCATGAGGAACAGGTCTAATTGGCATGATTTATTTAAATTAATGAGTTTGTGCCTTACAGCTTTCCAGTTACAAGTTAAATACATTTTGGGGATTGTATTTACTGCATTTTCTTTCTTTCTTTCTTTCTTTCTTTCTTTCTTTCTTTCTTTCTTTATTTATTTTATTGTGATGTAACCAATTAATTATATTGCTGAAAACAAAAGAAGGTAATTACTATAAATACAAATTAAAATTTGATATTGACTGGCATCTAAGTGTCCCTTAGTGGAATGAATGTATGCTTATCCATTAGAGCTGGATCATGGTTAAATGGTGCCCAGCCAGGGAAATGTACCAGCCCCCAGTTATTATGGTGTCACATAACTTGTCTCTTTTCCCCTCCATTACCATAAATACTATTAAAAGCTGTCAGTGTGCATACTGTTTTCTTCTTTATTTTCAAAATGGAGACAGAAATGTAGATTTAATTTAAAACTTTTAATTTATTTATCCTTGTTGACAATGTTAGCCTCTATAGGCTAGTAGCATATTTTCGGGGGAGACCCTTGGTGATATCTATAGTAGTAGGGGAAATTTGAGTATGACTATGGAAGGAAGAGATACTGAATAGCTCTAACAGCAACAAATAACCAGGTGCATAGGTGGGATGTGGACATATTTATGTGCGTCCACATTATATCATACTCACCCAGTGACTGATGTGAATATACTAAATGTGCACAAGTACTGGCATGGTCAACCAAGGAAAACAGCAACTGGAAACCGTCACTATAAAGGCCAGTAAAAGAACTCTGCAGGCCCTTCACACACATGACATGTGCTTCCTGGGAAAAGTGCCGCAGAAAAGCATTCCTGACACTGGATTTGACTGTCATTGGTGCAGGATGTGAATGGTGTGGGCAATCATAACACATCTCTATAACAGGTATGAGAAAGAGAAACTGATATGAGCCAAGACCTATACCTAATGAATTCACTGCATATCCATAAATCAAATGGGTCTAGGGCTACCTGTTCCAGGGACTTGAATATGGCCTGTGACTTAAATAGGACATGCTGGAGGGACAGATTTATCTCCTAGTGACTGCTACATCTTTGTAACAGGCTACCAATTCATGTGAAACACAGCACCTCTATGACACTGTTCAAGAGGAACCTGGATGAGTGGATGGGGCACAGTAAATTCTTACTAGGGATAGCACCCACAATCCTCCCAGACATGGGTAGTCATCACTAAATGCAATCTGGGGTATTGACTAGTATGTCTATGGTATTACATTGGGTTGAAATGGGTAGGCTTAAAATGACCTCCAGATCGATAACCTAGTAATCTCCTATGATCCTATGATACTCTATGCAAAAGACAAGTCTACCACAGTGGGTAGATCACCAAAAAATGAAGCAGTTTACAGAGGCTGAGTAGTTTCTGGTTTGGGTATAGTGGGTACTGATTCACAACTTGGCTAGCCCATACACTGCCTTGCATAGCCTGGGTCAGATACCACAAGGATCATTTTATTCTGTTTTCTGTTTCATGGACCATACCTGTCAATCAGATGTCACCTCTCTTCCAGTGTTGCAATGGATTTCCCACCATTTCTGTCTCAGCTGTTGTACTGCTGTTGCATGTTCCTCTTCCTGAATCTCTACCATGCTTTTCTCCTGATACTGCAACAATTAGTATGGGAGGCCCTGCCATGATGATTACATGTTGCTCTGTCTGTGTTTACAATGCAGTATTGTGCAGAATGGTAGAGACAACCGAGTGTTTATTGGGACTTGTTTCATTGCCCCTACTGATAGTATCATATGTCCATACTAGGTTGATAATTTTCTTGAAGAGTTTGAAAGAGCTTTGTTAGTGATCGGTTGTCTTTTGAAGAAGTTCTGTTTGTAAAAAGGACTGAAAGCACATTACATTTTTTATGGTTTTCCAGTTTTGAGTTGAAAGCCCTTTTTTTGGGTGGGGGGGGGTTCTCATTTTGCACTGTTTCAGCTATATATTTTGAGGTTTTTTTTAATCTTCAGTTACACATGGTCATCAATGAAAATGGAAGTTGGCAATGCTTATTCCATTGCTTCTGAATCACAACTTACAATTCACCATGTCCCACATGACTCTAACACTCTTTTTTTATGTTTTAATGAATTTATGCACCACAAGTAACTAAGTCAGCCATGACAGTGCAGACTCAATGATTTGTTTGAAAGCCACTCAGTGGACAACAGTGAAGAAGCCATAAAAGAAAATGAAGTGAGTAGAACTATATCAACGGATACAAATGAAGCAATTCCATTGTGCTATTTGAGTTAAAATTTAAAGCGAAAACATAATCATCTTACTCTGTTTTTGTGCACTTTACTAATTCCATTTGCTTCTCATGTATAATCTCAAGGGTTTTGTTTTCCTCAGTTGACAGAGAACTTTCATTTCCATTACGTTTTCAGCTTTAACACTAACCATTGATACATGTTTGCTCTTCCTTGAAAGAAAAAAATAAGAAGGGATGTCTTTCATTGCTGTTCAGACATTATTTCACCATGGCATCTTTTAATAACTTCATTTGAAGTGGGTATCAACACATTTCTGAAATTATTTTTTTTTTCTTTGGTCATTCTGTTGAACTACCCAAATTAGCTCTATTTCTTGCTCTTCTAATAGTGTTTCATGCTTGTATTGCAGATATACTCTGTTCAGCATATCTGGCTGTGTTTTGGACAATTAATTTATCAATAGGATTTTGAAGGCTTTTTATCTTCTTCTGCCTGCATATCCTTACTCCAGACATATTTATGAAATTATGCACAGCTGTACCACTATTGCTAATGGTTTCTATTCTGTCAAGACCATACCTTTACTACTTCTGTAAATGCTCTTGTCCCATTGACAACCAATTTGTTATCTTGTAAGATCATACCTTCTATACTATTCTGACTGACATCCATTTGCAAAACACCAGGCTTAGGCTTATTCATATCATTATATTTTAAGACTGGAAATTTGAAACTAGTTTGTTACTTGTTTCTTTAGTATAAAACTATGATCCTATTAATAATTCTGTTCTCTTGTTACATCTTGCTCTAACAATGTCCTTATAGACATAGAAAACTCATAGTAATCATAGAAAGTACAAAGCAATTAAGCAAGTGTGGCCCTTGACAATAAGTAACTTAAGGTTCTACCAAACTTTCAAGGAAGACAAGGACTGAAAGTTCTGGAGAGTATTTTAAGGTACCCAGCCAATTGACTAAAGCTATTTATTAATGCCAACAGAGACTCCCACACCTTGACATGCAGTGTGTGTGTGTGTGTGTGTGTGGGGGGGGGGGGGGGTTGGTACAGCAAAATATGCTAGATGCGACCTTTACAAGATATTGAACCATATCTAGATGCTTCTATAATACCATTCTGTCTTTACTATTTGTTATTTGCACATTTGTCAAATTTTTTTTCTCTGAAACAAATTTCAGTCTCTGTCATTAAGGCATGGCCCATATAGTACAGATGTTGTTTATACTTCTCTTTAGTCTTATTTGACTTTATTTTACTGTGATGATATGCATGGCAACTGTCTCTGTCTTTGTTTTGCTATTCTTTTGTCTGACCTAATACTACTACATCATTGTTTGTATTTACTTTAACAACAGTTCTTTGCAATCCCCCCGGTGCTGAAGAAATACAAAACTAGGTGTAAGGAATCTGTGCCTTTTAATGGTATATTAAATGTATACAGTTTGGAATTGCTTCATTTTCCAATTTTCCATTTTTATGCTGAAATCCTTCTTTTGTATGTAGTACTAAAAAAATGGCATTAAAGACCACCCCCGGGATTCATGAAGCTTGGAATAAGGACGGTTTTAGCCTTACGCTGAGCGTCCTCCTCAGAGATGATGCAGCAGCACCATATGAATATTTATGAGGGTGTGCTGCCGCACCCTTGACATGCACAGGAAACGTGTGCGAGTGCAGGGGATGTGTTTCAGTGCTTTACGGAGGCGTAAACATGCCCCCACAGTTGCACAACCTACATTGCATACTATTATAGCCTACCTCTAATAGTAAGCAATATGTCAGTGTCCATGGATACCGAAATGTATGCAAATCATACAAGAGTGTCCACGAACATTGAAATAAAATCAAAGGTGTAAACACACAAGCACATAGTTGAATACTGAGCCCCTGTCCCTAGAACTATTACATTTAAATTCCCCGTGTCCCTATGTTACTGTTGTATCTCTTCGTTATTGAAAGCGTAAGCAAAGCGCAGCATGTTTGTGTGTCACTGCCCTTTGCTTAGTGTAGCTTACACGTCAAAATCATCCAAATATAAAAATACATGCGGAATCAACATTAACGTCAATAGTGTAGTGGTCATAGCATCCGCATCACGAACAGGCATTCCCGGTTAAAGTTCTACTGCAGCACATATCATTTTTCATGTGGAATGTGTATATGAACATATTTTAACATTCTTTTGCTGTGTAACCTACATAATAACATGTAAATGTGAACTGGAGTACTGCATTAAACGTTTACTTAATTTAATTAATGAAAGTGTTAGTGTCATAATGAATAAGGCACTAGTAAGCAGGTTTAAGCATAAATAAGCAGTAGTAAGCATAAATAAGCACCAGTAAGCGTGTTTAAGTGCGTTCGCATAGGGGCATGCATTGCCTACACAGATTAAGCAAAGTAGAAGCTAACTGAGTGTAAGAAACTGTAACCGGAGTTTAGCAGTGCTTACCTCCATGCAAACTCATGCACACCCACTCACAACTGCTTTAAAGTGCCTTAATCACTCTGTACCCAACGTCCCATGTTCTGCCCAGCAACAAAATCAACAACCTCTGCAAGGCTAGAACCCAGGACCCTGCACATCACAATCACAGTAGTTAGCTACTAAGCCATCATAGCAATACATATACAGGAGGTATCAGCAAACTAATCCTCACCACAGGAAAATAAAATCAAACATGTGAACTGAATCTATGTACAGTGTGATGTTCTATAACCCACCATAGACCATAAATATCTGCATTGGAGTACTGCAGTAAACGTAGAGTTGAGGTGCCATTGTAATAAAGTTTTGAAGTCCCCAGGACCCCATACAGTGTATGTACACATGAATCACAGATACCAGACACATATATAACCTGTAATGAATAATGAATCACTGCCAAAAGGCAAATATAATGCTAGATAACCAATAATGCTAACCGCATCAAAGCCCAACTTAGTAAGTATAAGCAATGTGTAGGGAAGCCAATACAATCTGTCCACAGGTATACCTCTTTTAGCAGTGCCAAACTGAAGTAAGCAGGTGTGCTCATAGCGTAGCCTTTTTGAAACTGGCCAATTATGGCAAAGTGTGGGAATCTGGACCTACTTAAACCGAAGAAGCGGGAATATGGCTCATAACTGGTTGTAACATCCCTCTGCAGGCAGAATGGCTGGAGTGGGAGAAGGCACTCGCTTTAGAGGGGGCATCCAGGAGTCCAAATTCATGGTATGGCTCCTGGTAAACCACCAAGACAGGAGACTACTGCAGGGCCAGTACCAGGGCTCACAGTACAAAATAGAGGCCTGGGACAGTCTCGCCCGTGACCTCACTAATGCCACAGATATCCCCCAGACTGGTGAGCAGGTCAGGCACCACCATGCAGACCTGAAGCAGTGGAGGGAGGATGTCCTGGAACAGTGGATCCAGGAAGCAAGGCAGATGCAAAATGCCCCAGAACTGAGTAAGTACTCCTTCCACTAAGTAGATAATACTTGCCTAACCTGTGTATGCTATGGATAGGTATGTCTAAATATCACTGTATTTCTCTGACAGATGCAGATGAGCGTGCTACAAACCAGCATGCCTATGATGCTAGGCTGCAAAGGATGCATCGTGAGGCAGGTTAGTAAATAGCCTGCATGTACTGTCATAACAAATAAATGTAAGAGCCTCAGAAAGTGTTGTACCATTATACAGAATTGTGTAATATGCTGAAAATAAAGCTATAACCCCTGCATTGCTTCTGTTTACTCTGCAGTCATATGTTGTTGTACTGTTGCAGTTATTAAATAATACCGTTGGAGTAAGCAGTGTTACCCACACTGTGGTATGCAGATAAAATGTGTATGAAGTTCTGTACAACAATGTTGGAAGTGCAAACAGGTCAGTCATATTAGACAGAAAACATTGCAAAGCTTCACAACAATTGCCTGATAGCATAGTGTACAGTGATCTTAACTGTAATGCTTTTGTCACACACAGCAGGGCTTTGAATCCCAGGTGTGCTAGTAAGTTGTATGCATAATCATTCCACACAACTGTACAGTGTTTGTCAGAATGTTCAGAGAGAAAGTTGTATGCATATTAACACTTAACAACTGTACAGATTTTGCTAGAATGCTCAAATAGAGATTGGTATGCATATTCATACCCCTCAACTGTTCCAATCTGCCCAGTATGTCCAGATAAATGGCCCACATCACCTGCCTTTTACCCTGCTCCCCTGACAAAATAGTGTGATGATCCAAGAAATGTAGGCAGCTGTTAATGACATATAACTGATAGCCAGACATTTACATAGTCAGAGAATGTACATGCAAACAAACCTGTCATCCCAGCATCTCACCCAAAGTGTATGAGAGCAATCTCAACACATGTTGCATTAACACCTGCATCTTGTCAAGCCTGTACGTAAGACACAGGTCCCGTACATACTAAACTTCAAACATACCATTGTACGATACAAGGCCATTGGATAGTGTAATAACACATGGAAGGGACAGACCACTGCAGAGATTATGAATGTTGTGAAAACTACAAGGATTTATTAGTTGTTAATTGAACTCTCTTTCTCTCTCACCCCTACCATATGTGCAAAAATAACCAATTTGCACAACTCATTCGGTCTGTCTACACTCCTAACCTTTGTTGGGACATATGTCCTATTGGTTTATAAATATTCACATCTGTTTCTATGCATGTGCCATGTTAAACTACTCCCATATTGGTGGCCTGTTGCCATCAATGAAACCTGCATGTTGTTGTTGTAATGGCCACTGTTGTCCCATATATACATGTGTTCTGCCTGCTCTGCAACTATTTTATATCTGGTGCCCTGGGTAATGGGAATACCTATGTATGCTGTTATAACTAATCCTGAATGCTGTTGACTATTACTAACCGATATCTGCCTTAAACATGCAACAGCATAGCTCCTATGGGAAGGCCGGCCCCAGTGGACCTAGCTGTCTCACCTCAGCTGGCCATGGCACCGGGCACCAGCACATCTAGGGCCCAGTCTGGGACCTCCTTGTCTGTTGGCCATGCACCACCTTTGGGTGGAATCACCGCAGAGGATGGGGCTCACCCACCCCGGGAGCGGGAGCGCACAGGAACCTGTCAGCTGTGGTATGATCCATGCCATGGTGCTTAGGGAGCTCGACAGGGAGATTCCAGACCGCTTACACCAGCTTGAAAGCCTTGTGGTGCAACTAGAGGGTGAGCCTGCCCCTCCTACACAGCCCCCAGCACAGCCACCTTCTGGGCTGTGAAAGTGCAGTGGTGACTGCCCATGGGTGGGGACCTCAGTCCCACTGTATCCATTTGTGGGCTCATTGGCTTGCAACATCCAAACACCCCTCCCCATCCAAGGTGTTTCCCCCCACATGTGTCATATACTGCCCCTCTATGTGTCTTGTATGTCTTGTCTGTCATCCTACCCAACCTATCCTCCCTGATCACACCTACTCTCCTTCCCCAAAATCCCACTCTCACCTAAAAATAAAAGAAGAAAAGGGCAATCTGTTCCAGCAAAAAAAGCATGCCCCATACATAGTTGTCCAGTTCGCACACATGTCCACTGGACACATGTAAACATTTCAAATTGGCATCACAACATACTATTGTTGTCCTCACCCCTCTCTCAGGGGATTGAGCATCCAAATGTACCTCCAAATTTATTGCATATGCACAGCCATTGCTGTAGAAGAAATGGACAGCTATGGAACTTCCCTACACCCTTTTTGCACATCCCTAGCTACCTTGCCTACTGTCTTTTCCTCTTTGTGCCCTGTTTTCACCACTTTCCTATCACCCCTTTTTTCTTTTGTTTTAAAGAAATTAGCTCGGGGTAAGCAGGAGTAAGCACCTGTAAGCAGCAGTGAGCAGGTTTAAGCCTGTTTGCATGGGGGTAAGCACTGCCTACATAGGTTAAGCAATCAAGAAGGTAACTGAGTGTAAGGAACTGTAACCAAAACTTTCCACTCGTTACCATCATGCAAACCCACGTACAGCCGCTCATAACTGCTTAAAAGTGCCTGAACCACTCCGTATCCAATGGTCTTTGTTCTGCCTAGCAACAAAATAAACAACCTCTGCTAAACTCAAACCCAGGACTTTGTATTACACAGCCAAAGTGATTTACCACTAAGCCATGACAGATACAAAGATATGTTATGTTTTCAGAAACATATCATCCAGTCCAGTCATGCAACAGTACAGAGAATGTATACCAACATTTAGGTGTATGTGTGTGTAAATATATTAATATCTAAACAGATACAACATATCTAGCTATGTATGTATATATATATATATATATATATATATATATATATATATATATATATCAATATATATGCACATATACACATGCATATGCCTAAATCGACACATATATATGTCTGCACCTATATGTCTATGTATACACAGCATGTTACATATGTGTACGCAGATATGTATCTATGTAGGTATATGCGGACAAAATCATATATATGTTAACAGATATATTTATCTATATAGGTATATATGGCAATACATCTGTACATAGCAATGGCAGATTAACAAATACACATATGTCTATATGCACCATTATTGGGGTTGAGAGGCCCCACACACTATACGTCTTGTACGGATAGGCATCCCCCCACAGCCAAACATGTGTTCCCTGCAATACACTACTAAGTACAGTCTGCCTCCCATACGACATGTACTATGTGGAAGCCATCAACATCCCCAGGATACAGATACACAGGCACAGATATGTAGAAACAGATATATATATATATATATATATATATATATATATATATATATATATATATATACATATATATATATATATATATACATATATATATATATATATATATATATATATATATATATATATATATATATATTACACACACATGTGACTACACATACACATGCAGACATATGTACAGGAAGATAAATATGTAGAAGGTGCACACAATATGGAACGGCCACTAGGCCTACTGTTAACACCTGAACAACTGAACACTGTATGGGCCACCCATACAATTGTCAATCATGGCCTGCAACATATACCCATAGAAAGACCATAGGAAAGACACCACACACAGGTTTACAGGCATAGGAATCCTTTAATTTTGTACTATAACAGTTATATATGCCATGTCATATAGCTACTCAGATACTGACAACCATGTAAACAGAATACGGCAACTGCGAAACTGTTATACTACTACAGTGGTCTGGAAAGGTTCACAACTGTTGCTGTCCAGGTCAATCCCTTCCGATTGTACAATAGTGAAGACAGACTGTCCCACAGGATACCAAACAATCAACAGTATGTACTGCAGGTGTGTAGTTCAGGAACCTCTATCTACACTCTGTATAAACTCACTAGGAGGGAGGTAAAGACGTTTTGTGGTCTAATGGGTTGCAACTGGTACTTAACAAGGCAAAACTGACACCATCACGAGCACACTGACAAACAGGACAGTCTGTATTGCAGGGGACAGTAGGCTTGAAGTACCCCAATCCATGTAAGTAATGTCACTATAGGTGAAGTATATGGTACTGTACATCCAGTTACTTTGTGGCAGCCCACCCCTGCTACCCCCACATTTAGCAACAGCCTAGGTCATTTATGGTGCTCCCCACCTAAACACAATAATACAGGCCCATATACCACTGTTACATACACTGGCCTCTGGAGTGCATACGGGCACACATGTATTGTGTAGGTGATGCCAACACATATATAGCCCCAGCCCCACTGTATGTGTGGGGGATACAACAACAGTGGACTAATGGCAGCAACGGCAGTCTGATTTACTCACAGCCCACTACAGAGCAATGCCCAGCAGCATCACATATGTGCAAAGCTTGGTATGTAGATGGAGGAAAGAGGCTGGAACACAGGCACATATGTGGAACACTGTTGCCATACACTAAGCAAGGTGCTGGTGTTACAGGATAGTGTGCAACATACCCTTAGTCAGGGAATTGAGGTTAGACACAGAAATGGATGTAGCCATGTACTGATAGCACGCAATGCATACACTGCCAGTGTAATATCTGACACAGGACCTGTGTGGTGGATGGACAACACATGATAGGCATACCTCTGTCCATCAAGAGGATAGGCCCACAGTAGTGAGCTGTGCAGACAGACTGCATTCCAAGGTACACTAGTATGTACACATACACACACACACACACACACACACACACACACACACACACACACACACTGTAACATCAGTATTATGCAAAGCATAATACAACTCTACTCATAGTCTGTGTTTAGTTCCTGCTCCTCCTACAAATATGTGGCTGCTCTGAGTGTTCGGGTTCTCCAGTAAGACGTATTGCTACCTGCTGTCTGTAACATTGATGCCCACGAACGGGAAGATGTCCATCACACAGGATATGTAAAGGGACCACACCCACATGCTGTAGGGATTCATAGTAGGTGGTTGCCATGAGAGTGTTAATTGGAAGTAGTTAAAATGTGTGAACATATGTATATATACACATATATATATATATATATATATATATATATATATATATATATACATATACATACATATATATATATATATATATATATATATATATATATATATATATCTATACATATACATATATATATATATATATCTATACATATATATATATATATATATATACATATATATATATATATATATATATATATATATATATATATATATATATATATATACATATACATATATATATATATATATATATATATATATATATATATATATATATATATATATATATATATATATATATATATACATATATATATATATATATATATATATATATATATATATATATATATATATATATATATATATATATATATATATATACATATATATATATATATATATATATATATATATATATATATATATATATATATATATATATATATATATATATATATATATATATATATATACACACATATATATATATATATATATATATATATATATATATATATATATATATATATATGGCTTATCTGGATAAGTCTGTGTACATATATTTCCACCACATACCCTGGACTTGGTGTGTAGCTGTACCCCAGCCCCTATAGTCCCCAAAGTCATAATGCAAGTGGATGTCAGGTATGTATAGCAGGTACATTACTAGATTATTGCTACTGTCATTGGGATTGCCTTCACAGACATGGTGTGTGTGGAATGTGACATCTGCTCATAACATATGTGCCATTGCCTTGTGACAGACATCCTAAGGAACTCATTGTAGAGTACCGCCGCTAGCATGTAATATGTGGAACTGTGGACTCACCCTGTACAGTCCAGAGGTTTACACATAATCCCTTATTGCACAACATGTATAGCAGGCCTGACGTTATTGATGTAGACAACCACATAATGACTTGTATACATTTGCCACCATAGGTTTTGGATTCATGCACTCCTGTGTAGCCTGACACATAATGAATGCTGGTACAGAGGTGCCATGCACACATACTTCCCACTAGATATTGACATACATCTGTACAGCATCCCACTGCTCTGTCTAACATACATGACCTTTAAGGGATGCCCGGCAGCAGTTCATCTGGCATGTATTTGCACATGACATCTCACTGGGTAAGTACACTACGCTGCTAGGCATGTCACAATGCACTGTGCAGGCTACATGCAGACTGACTCAACACTGGCCTACATCTCCTATGGGGGGATGCACATGTACCTGCATATATAGCAGGCTCAACAGCCATGTGACAGCACAGGGTAAGATACACCTGCATGAAAGTGCATAACCACAACCAATATGAACACAGCCACAGCCACACATGGTAAGCTAGCATAACATTACTGTATATGGACTATCTGTTCTCCAGCATCCTCATATGTGCCACTCACAGAATGCCCTACATATACTGGGCTGCTACACAGTTTGGTCTGATGGCTGTCTGTGGTATGGGACATGTGTGTTTATGGTCATACAAACATGTACGGTAAAATGGTACCATACAATGGGGCAGCATGTAACATCACATAAATGGGGAGCTGGAACAATTACATCCACCAAAGTCTGTACACAGGCTAAAGTACATATTATCAATACACACACTGCCAACATTCACCATCACTACACAGACCTCTGTACTTTACAAACATCTACAGATTGCCCAGGTTATGCCATGTAATATGACCCCTACTGTACATGACATGTGTAGCAGCCTGATATATCACTGCCTTGTCATCATCAGAGATGATGACACTATTTATGGTGTATAGCTCATATGAACCACTTCATGCACATCATCTGTGCAACAGTTGACAGATGTGTGTCTGACAGCACATACACAGGGCCAGTATAGACATGTTGCTGTAATAACCTCATACATTTACCATTGTAACAGGGTTTGTTGCAACATATGTCCTATGAGGGATATGGAGTCAGTAACTGTCATGGCCTTCACCTTCTACAGACTGCATTCCTCACACTACCTTCTGCATTCCACAGATAGATGCACTGTGGCTAACACATGAAACCGAAGGCACAACACTGCCCAGTCTGCAGATGACCCTGCAGATAGGGATTCCTCATATACATGGAACTGACATGGCAGGTATTGCAACATGTACAACAGGCGTATCCAAACACTGTTAAACCAACATTACTCCAAATGCAGTATGGCAGCACTTACAGTTTGTAGTCAGGTCAGGCACATCCCCCTCCTGTCTGTTGGCCTCTTTCTACAGTGTATGTTGTTAGAGGTAAAATCCCAATCCATATGAGATGCTGTTTGCCAAACAACAGATCTAGTTCCTGTTCACAGTGAGTGAAATGGGCCAACACCACCATGATGTTCCTAGGTATTGGAGTGTGATTCCAAGCAATTGGCTATGGGAATGTTACCACAGCTGTTCCACATGCAATCAGCTAGGTAGGGTCGCAATTCATGCAGAAGCCATCAGCTGATCATGAGCATTACTTGAAATACACATGTTGCTGCCTAAGTATAGCAGGTGTGGATCTCTAAATCCACCAGAGAGGGAGTGGGGGAAGCAGACAGAGGCAAATACATGTCAGGGAGGGGTGGGTGAGTAAAACAGAAGCATATTTGTGTCACACACCTACCAGCACAGGGTATCAAACCCCCAACAACTATGTAGTGCTATCACAGTATGATGCAATTATTGGATGCACCACATAGGTTACCTGCTGTGCAGCACTCAGAAGATATTTGTGATGGTGAGTGACATCTGCAACAGGGATATGGTAAATATATGGTATGTGACATACACAGGCCTGGCTGCATGAACAGGTGACAGCATCAGCACAGGCATACTCACACAGGGATGCATACACATTGACACACTTGGCAGGGCCAGGACTGCAACTCATCACTAGTGGGATCGCCACAACACATCAATGTGCAGGTATCACATGCACCACATGGGCCATACAGTGGTCGTATGGGCAAGGAGTATAAGGAAGTGTCAGACATCAGACAGCATGCTTCAGTATGCCCTGGGGGTTTGTAGTGAGTGTGGATGTGGACATACACACCATACAACACAAACACACAGGGTGGCAGTTCTGACATGCATGGGTGCATGTCTGCATGGGTGTGAGGTGGTCATCCATGCCAGCAGGCTATACACGGGTAGGCGATGGGTATACCTTGGCATCAGGCCACATGACAATGGTCTGCATTGTGGGCCAGGTGTATAGTTTCTGCATTTGCCCACACAGATGAGTCTTACACCCCCCATCCAGTTATCTGGGTGACTATTGTGGGTGGCCAATGCAGTGCATCACTTGCCATGTATGTGTTCCTTAGTACGTGACATGGATGGTGTCTGGGATGTGCACACCTCCCCCATGCATGTACAGTGACATGTGGAACTGTACCTGGGGTATCTGGCCCATGTGGTGAACACAGATTATCATCAGATGTGCCAGGCTTGGCCAGCTGTGGCAGGAACTGGTAATGGACTTTAGGTTTACCCTGCACCTACATTGATAGCATGCTAACAGTGTTCCCTGATGTCAGTGTCATCTGTCCATACAGGGCATGGTGCCACACATGGTATGTCCATTGTGAATGCACCAAAGGTGGTGCAGGTGCCCACTGGGGAACACGGTGGAGGTGCACTGTCTGCATGTATGTGCATATTGGACAGATGGGCAGGGCGACATGGCCTCTGTAGCCCACTGCTATCACTGCATAGTTCCTTTCAATGGCCAATATGCAGGGTACTACCCACATATTGGCTGTTGCCTAGGCATGTGTGTGCGTATGACACATGGGTTGAGTGCGTGCTCTGGGTAATAGTAGGGTTGCCAACTGTGATTGGCTGGCCTTGATGCCACATGTATGGGTATGGCTTTGCACCCCAGCCTCTCAGCTAATTTACATATGTTATCCCTGTATGGTTGACATTAGGGCCACCATAAAAGTGATAAGCAGAACCCCCTCCACATTGCCCACAGGTGTCACACACTCACATCCACCTCTACACAGGATATGACTTACAAACGCAAACCACACACACACACACACACACACACACACACACACACACACACACACACACACACACACACACCATGCCTGGGAGTAGAACCCCCTACTTAACTAGTATATTACACTACAGCACTACGCAGTTATAGTACAGGCCATGGACATTACTGGAGTACTTCTTCCCCAAAGTGTATTTCAGAATGAATGACATCAGCAGGATTACCAAAGAAGGGCGTTTTATCTGTACTGCAGGTGACTAGCATACAATGCATTGCTCCCTACACAGACATTGAAACACACGCAAAACATCTAGAACTCCCATGGGTGGAGATGGAACCCTACCATGGTTCTAAGTCACACTACAGCAGTATGCAGTTACAGGATGCGCTACAGAGATTACTGAGCTACAACCTTCCCAGAGGTTTATTTCTATGTGGGTGACATCAGCAGCCTTGCCAATGTTGAGTATGTGATTTGTACGGATTGTGAGCAGTCTAAAAAGCATTGCTCTCTACTCAGTCAGACAAACACACACACACACACAGATTCACACACAAGCACACAGTTGCCAGGTCTGGGGTTAGAACACCTACCTAACTACTATATCACACTACAGGAGTACACAGTTACAGGACACGCTACAGGGATTTCTAGGCTATGATTTTCCGAGAGGTTTATTTGTAGGTGAGTGACATCAGCAGCCTTGCCAATGTTGAGCATATGGATTGCACAGAATGTGAGTAGCCAACTAAGCATTTCTCTCTACACAGTCAAAGACAGATGGACAGACACACAAACACACTCATACATTTGGCAAGTCTGGGGTTAGCACTACTACCTAACTAGTTTATCATTACAGTCTTACACAGTTATGAGATGCACCATGGAGATTATTGATCTACAGCTCTCCCAGAGGTGTATTTCACATTGAATGACCTCATCAGGCATGTCATCATACTGCTACGGGGAGGGTGGTGTGTGCTTGGCCCATATCCCATTAATACAGGGGTTGACATGCCACATGCGGGCACACACAGGGTCATATGTCACAGGTACGTGTATACAGCTACTAGATGACCACTTCCTTGTACATTCATGTTGCACAGCTGATACATGCACCACAATAGTCTGTCATGCTGACAGCCACCAGTATCTGTCATGCTGACAGGTACTGGTGGCTAGTATCCGCAGTGAGTGACATCTGCACCTCATGTGTTTGGGGCCCTTTGGCTGTGTGCTGGGTGGGACAGGCCCAGATGGATCCTTGTCATGGTCACCCTCTTCCACACATCTATGTCCATCTACCTTTGGCTTATTATAGTGTGTTTTTCTTACATATATCTCTGTATTCCTATCCACTGTGTGTGCAAGGCAGGAGCAGGTGCATACTGATTTGTGCCTGCACTAAGAATTGCGACTGCCAGATTTGTCATGTCCACTGGTGTTTGCAGACATGACCTTCGTGTGTTTAAGTGTGTGAGTATGCCCAGTATGACCTTTCAGTATGTTGTTGACTGACATTGCCTTCATTCCTCTAAGTGTGTGAGCATGCCCAGTATGGCCGTCTGTATTGCATGTATGGATTAAGTCCAGGTGGTTTGTACTGCAGTGCTGACCTTTGTGTTGTACACCGACAGGTAGCATGCTGTGTCTACAAGTTGTCCATCGGTCATTTGGCATTGACTGTTCCTACATTTCTGCATAGCGGGGGGGGGGGCACCTCACTGATTCTACATTTCTACACAGGAGTGGGGGGCACACCTGACTGTTACTATAAGTGTATTTAGAATGGGAGGCACACCTGATAGTTGTACACATTTGCTATGACTGTACTGGTATGTCGGGTACTCAATTTCAGTCTGTAGTCAAACCTATCATACTGGCTAGAGGCATACCGGTGTACTACAGATCCTACCTTTAATTACCTACATATTGGTTTATGACTTCCCAGCCTTCACACCTTACATCCAAATTCTTGGCCTGCTGTAGTCCGTCTGTGTAGGCCTGGGGATGGGGTTACCCATAGAACTCATTCAGAGGCCATTGTACAGCATTTCTTTGTGTTTGTCTACACCTATCCTGCTGGCTGTGACTGTTGTTGGGTATGTGACCCCCCAACTGGCATGTGTGGATGTCCCAGTACTGAGGGTGGTGCTGCAGGGCTGCCTATGTCAGATGCATATAGTACACTCCCTATACATGGTTAAGCACAGGTAGTGTCATGTTTGGCATCCCTTTTACTGTATGTGCGAGTCAGAGAGAGATGTCATTCCCTGGGTCCCTACTGTGTCAGTGCATGTGCTATGTGTTGTCTTTTGTCAAGGCCAGGGCTTACTGGGCACGCCTCCTTCTGCCTACTGAGACAGACTCAGGTTGTTCCTCCTCCGAGGCACTCTGTGCCTCTGCAGGCCTTGGCAATGGTGGGGTCTGGGTATCCCTGCCTCATGCTGTTCCTGCTACAGCTGTTTCCACAGAATCATATTGTATAGCATGGCACATACTATGAAGATGTGGGCACACATGGCTGGAGAGTACTGCCAGGCTCCACTGGATATGTCCAAGCAACAGAACCATGATTTAAGCATCCCAAACACATGCTCTATGATGATTCTGGTTTGTCCGTTTGCCTCATTATGGAGTTCTTGCATGGGTGTGTTGGGTGTGTGTGCATTTTTGATGGGTGTCATCATCCACGGTTCCAGTGCATAGCCAGCATCCCCCACCAGGTGGCCATATGGGATGTCCCCCTGGCAAATACCTGATACAGCTGTGAGGCATGCCAGATGTGGGAGTCATGATAGCTTCCAGGGCTGCCCGCACACACATCCATGTTGATGTGTATGTGCATGCAGTCTATTGCATTCAGTACCTCCAGGTATTCTGCCACATGGTGGAAGAGATGCATATTGCTGGCCAACTCCTCCTGCATTCGCGGGAAGTATATGTGCTCATTGGCATGTGGTAATATGGCATCCAGGAACTGGTGGAGTGCCCTGGATGTTGATGCCTGTGAGATCCCCATGATATCCCCAGTTCGCCTTTGAAAGGTACCTGTGGCTAGTATTCTCAAACTTACACATACCTTCGTATCCACTGGGATTGGTTCTCCTCTGTTTGTTCTGGCTCTGAGGTGTGGTCGGCACAGCTCCACATGTTGCTGTAGGGTTTCCCTGTCCACCCTGTAACGCTCTACTATCTCCAGATCATGTAGCCCCTGGTAGGTTACCCTGAGTCTGAACACTCTTCACCTCCTCTGGTGCCTGAGGTGGTTGTCAGCATCATCCTCCACACCACCTTCAGTCTCCAACACATGCTGGTGGATCAAAGCTAAGGCAGCCTTTAACATGTACATATTAAAACTTCCCTGTATGTATAAACCAATGGTGCAGAGTGTATGGGAATACACAAGTGTGTGTGAGGTGATTTCACACATTATACTATTTGCTATAGATGCCGCTGATGTCTTTGGCTGTGTATGAGCAATTCCAGCTGCAAGGTATCTTAATTATGGCTTTTACAATGAGTACTGCAAGTATGGAGCCCTGTCGTGTGGAATTATGCTTGCCTATCTTGATTAATCTGTTGCCCTTTAATTCCCTTTTAAACCTGGATCCCCTCCCATTGTCAGGCTTGCATCCACCTGCCAGCTTTCTTGTTTTGCACTTTCCCTACCCAGTCATGTGTTGCAAAATGTGTTATGTATCTGATGTAATACAATTCTGCTTTGTTCTGCTATGACTGCTGTTTTCTGTGCAGTACAGCCTCTCCCCTTCCCTGTTCTGCAGGTAGCTGCTAGCAGTCTTGTTAGCTGTTGTCAATGGCCTACTGTAGTTTCCTAGGTGTTAATTACTAATTTGTACTCCAATTTCCCTGCTGCAGCATATCCTTATTTTTTTTCTATAGCCTTCCTGATTCAGCTCCAGTGCGCACCGCATAAACCCATTTACCGTGTTTAAGCGTGTTTTAATCTCGTTCACATGCATACTTGGTTACCTTGTGTGCTCTCAGTTAAGCAAAGCTAAAGCCAGTTCAACACATCCCTTTCCTTCAACTTTGCTTAGCTATGGGCAAACCAGGTTAGCAATGCTCCAATGTGCTGACAGCAAAGGTGACACACCCCTCTCTTGCTGTGACCCTTATCTCATGGTCACACCTCGGTGTTATAACACTACGCTGTGAGGTGCATCCTTACACCAGAGGAGAATCTGTGATTCAATATTGCTCCTCCCATTTACATAGGATTGCCTACTAATTCCTAGTAACCACTCATAACACTGACACAGCACCTTAGCAACCCTTGCACCATGGTGTAGTTTAACATGCCTGCCATTTACTATTATGGGGAAAACATGAATTGTGTTAGAATGCACCTTTATTTTTTTTTTCTATTTTTCTTACGATCCCGTTTGCGCGCCGCTGCCCTATGCTTAAACTTTGCAGTAGCGAAAAAAAACATTTTGTTTATTTTTACATTTTGTAAATGTTTTTTATGCCAATGACTATATATTTACCCATTGGCATATATTAAAATTATAATGCATGGGTTTGGCCGGCTGACATGGCTCTGATTTTTTGTTTGCAGTAATGTAAACCGTTTTTTACGGTTTACATTTCTGCATGCTTACGCTACGCCTGCACCACTTCCTGTATCGCTAAATACCTTCATTTGCATGATACACTGCTGCAAATGGGGTGATTAGCATACAGGAACCAGGAGCTGTGCTGGCATAGCGTACGCAGGTAGTGCACGTGAAAACAGCTCGTACCTGGATCGCTCGCCAGCCATATTTGGTGTTGGAACACCAACACTACTCCTGCGCCTTGTGCAAGCTTCGTGAATCCTGGGGTACTTCTTTAACAGTAAGCAATGGGCAGTCCTCTCTTTTTTATTTTAATCCAATTATACAGACAAATACAAGTACAGATCTTTCTTTCACTGTAACAGTAACCATGCTACTCACTGTTACCTTTGGCTCTTCTCTCTTTTTATTAATATCTGTGTATTGCATTGCATTCAGCTTCTCTTTAGCTTTAATTATGGTTATGGCTTTTTTCTAGGAGCATGCATCAGTAACATCTGGAGTGAGCTGTAAATAAAATTCTTCTAGCAAGATTCCGTAGCATGCAAATGTATCATTACACTCATATGTAATATCCTTGCTACAGCCAGAAAAGTATTTGAAATGTCTCTGCAACTGTGGGAAAGACTGCATGTAATGTTTGAGTTAACTCTTTGTTTTACCATTCACAGCTTCTCACATAGGAGAATTCACTTATTACAGGTATTTAAAAAATAATCCTTTTTGTATTAACGATTTTGCAGATTATGGCTTAGTCATGACACCCATTGGTCAGACTGGATTAATAATGCTCATACCAATTTCTCATTGTTTTCTAATTTCAGTTGTTTAGAGATATTTTCTCACATCACTTCCAGCAATGGGAAAATAGACAGCAATCTGATTAATAAACAAGAACTAATTCATTCACTGTTATAAGTTCTGCACATCCATTTGGCTCTTTTTGCAAGCAGTTTAACACTTTTAAAACTTAGAATGACAGTAAGGATAGAAAGTATTGTTGCATTAAGCAATACCATTAACAAGTATTTTCTATATGAAAGACAGTCATTAAAATAAATAGCTGTTAATTTTTCTTACAATACGTCTACCCACATTTTGGAAGTCTTATTTAGATTTTGAAATAAGCATGAAGACTTTGAAAAGATTTATTAGAAAAAGAAAACTAGTTTTAACTAATTGCACAAATCATGTGCTAAAGTATAACTGGTATTTAAAACAAGCTGCTTTAGACATGTTTTTAGCCTGAAGAGACTATTTTTGAAAATGAGAGAAAAAAGTACTAACTGATCTGCCTTTTATTAGTGTCTCACTTATAAATAGATAGTCTGGATTTCAAAGATGTTAAGCACAATGTATAATGCTAGTTAGCATAAGTATCAACAGGGTGAAGCATGTTGGAAATTCAAGAGCCTAGATAAGGTGACCATAAATGGGAAAAATAGCCCAGTATATAGTGCAAGCATGTGATCACATAAGAATAGGGAAATGAAAAATTCCATGTACGTGAGATGCACAGCTGATGCAAATGGTGGCATCAAAATTCGCAGAATGATTCATAAATAAATAAAACAGGTGGACTGTGCCAAGTCAAACCATTTCTGGGCATCAGGGATTTCTGGTGTACAAGGCTATGAGTAGCTGCAGCTATTGTTGAAAATCACATGCTAATGACCACTGTGTGCAACAGCAACAGAATGTCATAGCCACCTGTGCCAGTGTAGTAAGAACCATTAGTGTCTTACATGCTAGCATCTCACCGAACAGCAGACAGTGAACTGATCCATGTGCACATGATGACCATACCAATTTAGCTGAACTGTGTCATTGCTAGTCCAGCTCCCACATCCAGGCCACCAAAGGTTATGTGGTTTCACCATCCCTTTCCTGGCAGGGATATGTGAAACTCTTCTATATCTGTGAGCTGTCTCCATGTTGTTCTCCTCCCACCACTGGTGGACCTATAGTTGTTAATGTCCCATGACTTGTCTTTTGCATGGAATAGTATTTTTGTTGCCCTATGCTGCACCTTTTACATAGACTTTTTCTTGGTACCTACAACATTCAAGTTCTGCACCACTCTCTGCAAAATCTGGTATTCAAATTTCATGCAAAGGGCTTGCAACATTATCTATACCTCCTGATTGGAAAACACTTTCCTTCATTACCTCTCTGGGACCCATGTCAAGCTCTGTACACCTATAGGTTGCATGTTTCTGTGACTGGGTGTCTCGGGTAGTCAGGGGAATTCATCCAGCTATGGCTGGTGTCTCCTTTCCTAACACTCTGCAGCACATTACCAGACAGTGTACCACTGTGAACAACCTCCATGTACACACTGATGGACATGTGCTCTCTATTCCTTCTTCTTTTGCTTATTTAACTACATGTAGTGGCATCCATGCCCAGTTACGTCCCTCTCTCTTGCAATGTACTGTCATGCCTAACACTGTGTACTGGGGTCTTTATGTCCCTTGTTCCTAACTCACTTTGACAGCTGGATATGTCAGTGCCAAGCATTTATGTAGTACTCCATTCACACATATGCCATGTTATATTTCTCACTGTTACTGTTATGTACCTCAGGTGATGTTCACACTGATGAGATGAATTACAAGGTGGGCTTTTTGTCTTCAGTATTTTTATATCCACATCAAAGAGAGTTGCTGTTTTGAGTCCCCTATTTCATGGAATTTTTCATGTCACTGTTCTCAAGCAAAATGATTCTTACACTTTATATTTGCTTGTAGGAGCCTTACATACAAGCAAACTATACTGATGATTCAGTTTAGTGCCATTGTCTTTAAAACACATTCAGAACACAATGCCTAGCTGGCTGGCTCAGCATTTCTCCAGTGAAGCATGTGACTAATATGCTAATACAAACAGCATGTGTGAACTTCTAGTGCCATAGCATTGTCGTATAATGATTTCATAGTTCCTCAGTGCTGTGCTATATTGTTCATCAGTAAATATCTAATTAAGTGTGCATCAGGCAACCATTTTACTCCTTGTGTGAACTACTATAAAGGATATGGCTTCTTCAGGTGCTGTGAACCACAGACCTCCTGCATGGTGAGCCAGGGACAGCAAGATTTATTTATGTATGTATTTATTTATTTATTTATTGACATTTTGTGAAAGTCCACTGGGTTAGAAACCCATTTTCAGCAGAGGCCCGGAGAGAAAAGCTCCAAGAAAAATTACAAAACTTCATATCATATGAGCAGTTGTATACAGAGTATAAGGAACATCACTTGCAGTTACAATTTTACATCAGTCATCAGTTACCAGTTCGAGTAAACATCATACATATCAACAAGTATTTACAGAAATTTAAGGTAGTTACAGTATGGAAACTATATGCAGTTTTGTACAGGCATGCATAAACAACATTCACATGTCTCTCTCTCACTTTTTTTTTTTTTTTGGTCCATAAACCTGTTGCAAGAGCAGAGTAAAGTAGCATTTAGAATAATAGGCTCTAGAGGTATAGTAAAAGAAAAATGCAGGGACCAAAATCAAAGGTGTATGAGTTAAAGGACATTATTTGATGGAGACTAGTGACAGAAACAGTGACCTATTTAAGGAGGTTTAGGGGAGTTGTTACAGGAACATGTTTGATTATTGAGGTAATGGGATTTTAGTGCAGTTTTGAATGTTTTTAAGGAGTCTATATGAGTAATGGAAGAGGGTAGTGAATTCCAAGCTTTGGCAATGATGAAGGAATAGAGGCTCTGTTCAGCGCACTTGTTGGGCTTGGATATGCTTTGGAGCTGTATGCTTGAGGACCTAAGATTATGTGCAGGGGTGTATGTATGTAGTATGGTCTGAAGAGAGGGGCAAATGTTGAGGTTATATAGTAGTTTGTGGGTAAGTGTTAGTTGGGTGTATTGTAAATAGTGGGAGAAGTTGAGCCAGCTTTTTTAAGGCAAGACAATGATGTTTCGAGTTGGCATGTTGCAGGCAAATGTTGCTATTTTATAGTGGCAGAACTGCAATTTATTTTTAAGAGTTTTATGTATGATAGTAAAAGTAGGGCTACCGAAATGAAAGGTAGGGAGGAGAAGAGAGTTGGCCAACTTTAACTTGATGGTTTTGTTCATAAAATATTTATGCCTGTATAGTTTACCAAGTTTCAAATGGCTTTTCTTGATTACATTATGAATGTAATTATTGAAGGGGAGTTTGTCATCAACTGTGATGCCCAGACGTTTTGATGATTTTATTTGTTCTGTTTCGGTATTATTTTGTGAGATGATTTTAAAGTCTTGATTTAATTGTTTGGATGAAAATATTAGGAGTTTAGATTTTTTTGGGTTGAGTAGAAGTTGGGCATTATTCAGCCAGGATTCAATAGAAGTGAAGACTTTTTGAGTTAGATATTGAAGGTATGTCAGGTTGTTGGCAGAGAAGATTATTGTAGAATCATCTGCATATTGGATTAGACTACTAAGACAGGAAGCTTTGTGGAGGTTATTGATGAAAATGTTAAATAATAGTGGCCCAAGAATGGACCCCTGGGGAATTCCTGTTTTGTTTAGGAGATACTCGGATTGCTTGTTCTGCCATTTGACAGATTGTTTCCTGTCAGAAAGACAGTTGGAGAACTAAGCCAGTGAATGTAGGGAACAATTTAAGGACTGTAGTTGTAGTAGTAGCAGTTTAGTGTGTGAAACTGTATCAAAAGCCTTGGATAGATCCAATAAGATAACCAAGGTTATGAGACTAACATCTAAGGCTTTGTTAACAGTGTTGGTAAATGAAAGTAAGGCAGTGGAAGTGCTGTGTGCAGGGTGGATGCCATGTTGAGTGGGGACAAGTAAGTTATTGTTAATGAGGTATTTTAACAGTTGAGTGTGTATGCACTTTTCTAGGATTTTAGATACAGGAGAGAGTGTAGAGATGGGCTGGTAATTAGACAGATCACTGGCATTACCACCTTTATGTAGCAGAGTTATAATGGATTTTTTCCAAAGTTGTGGAATGTATGATTCAGAGATGGATCAATTGATGAGAATGCTAACAGGGTATGCTATAGCATCTGAAGCAATTTTTAAGTATTCTGCTTGAAGTCTGTCAACAGAGGGGGTGCATGGCTTTAGTTTAGTTAACAGTTTATGCACTAGAGGTGAGTACAGGTTGTATAGTTAAAGTGCAAGTGAGTGAGCTGCTATCTGAGGTGTCATTTAAAGGGGAGAGCTTGCGTTTTACTTAGGAGAGGGGGATTTGTGTTGTTATCTGATTTATTTGAGATAGTTTGCTTGAGTAGAGAAGTCATTGACAAGTTTTTGAACGGTTTCAGTGAAGTGGGTGTTAAAGGCCTGGTTAATTTCTAGTGGGTCTTTATCAGGGGATGGTGTAGGATTTTGTTGCTTTCCAAGGTTAAGGAATGAGGTAATAGATTTCCAGAACTTTTGTGGATTGCTGTTTTGGGAGTCTAGTTGAGTAGAGAAGCAGTTTCTTTTGTCAGTAATGACCAGCTTTTTAGCAGTGTTGCGGAGTTGTTTGCATTTTATTTCACTTTGTGGGGTTCTGTTTTTATGCCATTCATTCCATGCTCTGCCCTTAGCAATGAGAGTGTGTTTAGTACATTTTGTAAGTCAAGTGGCATGGATATGCTTAATTCATTTTGTTCGCATAGGGACGAGACTGTTGAGAGTATTAAGAAAGACGTTATTGAAGTACTCTACTGCTTTGTCTAGTGGAAGTATTTTAGTTGGGTACTAGTTCTGGGCCTTTAAAACGTCTATAAATACATTTTAATTAAAATGGGTTAGATTTCTAAAAGTTTGTACAGATGAGCTTTTGTTGTTTATGTTTGGGTTCTCTGAGTGAACCAAACCAAAACAAACTCTGCACGTAAGGCAGGTGCAAACGGCCAAAAAGCAAACACAAAGTCAAGAAAGGAGGCCACTGATGAAGGCAGAGTTGCCAAAACCAGTTTGATGTGTCACTATTTGGAATAAACCGAGTTTTCACTCTTGGTGCTGGCCTCCTTTCTTGACTTTCTTTGAGTGAAGGCAGGTAGATGGTCACTAGAGATACTTGGGAGGGTTCCTGTGTGAGTTTATTTATGGGGGGTGTGAGATGAGAATCCAGTCATTTTGTTTATTTACTATATGTGTGGGATCTGTGATAAGTCAGGTAAACCTATACAGGTTTATACTATTAGAAGGATAGTTAGAGATTAAAGTTTGCAAGTTTATGCTAGTATCACCCAAAATAATAGTTTTATTGAGATATTTTGGGTTACCTAGGAGAGAAAAATCTTCTAAAATGCATATATTTTGACCTGAGGGAATGTATAGTACTACAATACAAATATTTTTCTTTTGTTGATATGGAGTGTTGCTGATAATAGTTCTATGTTACCAAAGGTTGGAACAGGTTTGGAAAATTGTGTAATAGTTAAGGAGTCATGGTCGATTAGTGCAATGTCACCACCTTTTTTGTGCAAATGGTCATTTTTAAGTATGTTGTATCCTGGGGGGTATTTCAGTATCAGATAAATGTGGTTTCAACCATGTTTCAGTAAGAGCAACAATATCTGGGGTGTATAGAGAAAGCCAGACTTGGAATTCAGTGATTTTATTACAAATGCTATGAACGTTACCTGTTACTGGGAACAGGTTTTTGGAATAGGAGCTTTGGGTGTTGGTTGGGGAGTTGGTTGGACCAGGGTTGGAATGAATGTCCTTAGACAGGTGAGGACCTGACTATGTGTTGTTTGTTCAGAGTAGTGAAAGGTTGGAAAGTGGGGCTTATTAAGTACAATATAAGCACATTTTGGTTTGGTCTTGATGGTGGACTACCTAGGTTTAGTTAGGAGATGGGTTTGTAAGTTAGAGATGGTGAGATGTTGGTGAGATGTTGGAGAAGCTTTTGTTATTAGTATAAGTTTGTGAGGATAAAGTGGTAGAAACAGGACAGGGAGAGTTAAAGGAGGAGGGAGAAGTGAAGTAGGTGAGTAAGTGAAGAATGACTGTGGAGGAGAATAAGAGGATGAGGTTTATATTGTATGGCATAATGTCTAATTTGGTGTTGAGAAAAACTAAGTGGGATGTAGGAGATAATTTAGTGAGTGGGAGAAGATATTGGACTTTGAGGTAATTGTAGGTATTGTGTGTTACCTATGTGGATGTAGTTATGTACAGGTGTAGGTGGTACTGGCAGCTGGTCTCTGGCAGGAGGAGAAGAGGGGTGTGGTATCCAGTTGGATAAATGTAATTGATGTGGGGGGGTGTGGAAATGGGGGTAGGATAGGGGAGCAAAGTGGAGCCTGAGTGTAGCGAGGGCAAAATTGAGCGGGCCAAACCCTGGATGCTAAGTCCAAGCAGCAGAAAAACAATCAGAGTTTATGAGCACCAGATTCTGAGTCCTGAAAAGTAAGTAGCTAACTAGTGCTGCCAAAGTATAGCAGGCTACAGAAGAAAATGTTCATTACAAGGTACCGGTCAGGTGCTAGCCATTTAGATATTGCACTGTAGTCAAGCCCTTTACAATTATATATCACATATAACAAAAACATATGCTTGCTCTTCCTGTACAAGAACTTCTTGAGCACCTACTGAGACAGCATGATGGTCCCTTGTGAAAAGTCAATACCCAACATGAGATTGACAGCATGGTAAATAATGCTCACTGGCATTACACATTGTGATGAGCCATGCAAGCATTAGTATAATGACTTGTAGTGGTACAACACTTACATTCTTCAGCAATGGGAGGTAGAAGTTAGGAAAAAGAGAGTGAAATAGGCATGTAACATAATCATTTTCTTCCTCCTTTTATTTTCTCATTTATTGTACCTGTGCACATTTACTTTAATAAAAGACGAGGAGCTAAATATGGCAGCATCTTGCAGGAAGCTGGAGTGACTCTCTCAGATGTATGTGTATAACTTCAATCATATGCATACCATATGCGTGTACTATTGTGCTCTCTTTTTCTTGTCCTTCTGCAAATTCAGTTGTGATGGGGGTTGTACAGAAATGGCACTCCCACTGGCAAGAGCCAGCCATTTCCACTAATGCTGTGCCACCAGTGGTCACCATGTCTGCCTCTTGGCAAAGAATTGGAGGTCATCCTGTTGAAAATGACAGGAGTAATTACTGGTGGGTTCTATGGACATTTCACAGGAGGGAAGTGGAGACTCCTGTTCTGGCAAAGTCCCAGAGAGGTCTTCTATCATCTTCTGGTATCAGATGTAGAGACTGGAGTCATCCGGGTTGTGAAGAAATCTGGATGCCCATTTCAGCACTGTGGATCCAGCTACTGGCATAGCTTACTGAGTCAAGTGATTGGAAAGACACAACTGTAGGTAGCTGATGTATGGTCTGCCAATGGTGTCAGTCAAGGAGGTGGCTAATGGCTGGGTTTTGCCATCTGTACTTGACTGGTATCTATTCTTGGCCCCTGCTATATCACCACACAGGTGTTCCCCTCTTTATTATGCCATTCACCATACATTGCTCATTGACAAACCCTCTCACTCACCAGCTGACTACCCTCTTTCAATCTGTGCCATCCACTGCTGTCTCTACATTGTGCGTATACCATCTCTGTCTGTCTGTGTTCTATGTCTGTCTACCCTTTCTACCACTTTCTTCCTTCTCTTCTTTCACAAGCTATGCTTCTCGACCTACAGATTAACCCTTATTCTTTATATTTTCATAACGGGGCTATGGACTCCATGAAAACATTTCCCTTCCTTCACTCCACCTTTCATACTTTCTGTTTACTAAAGTATGTGTTCTTCTGCTTGTTAGTCTTTTTATTGCTACTTTCTATCCCCCAGTTTCCTACTAATTTCACAGCTGAACTATACTGACACTTATTAGGCTATCTGTAGTGGCAGTTATATGTCACATAATTGCTCATATAAGTGCATATGAATTATGCCATGCTAACCTACCTGAATATCTGAAAGTCAACTGAGGCAGTTCTGTCTTCTGCAATAGTTAACTGAGAGAAACTGACAGTCTTATCCACTGAAAAGCTGTTAAAACACACACAGAGAAACATATTCCACATGATAAAGTAATATTACAGGTCTTGACATGTTTATTATCCTTGACCCAGGCATTTGCATAAATAGTATATTTTACTTAGACAAAATGCCATTTATTGAAATTCAGCTTTTGAAGAACATATTTTGTTACTTGTATCAGAGCTGAAAGAGAAACTATCAGTCCAATGTGCACACAGCTGGAATTTCTTCCCATAATAGTGTCAGACATTGCAGTATTAGAAAATGGTCTGTTGTTAGGTTATCCTGAGCTGAACTGTAGAACCCCTCCAGAGGTACCTTTGTCCTTCCACTGCATCTCATTTGAAACAATTTCTTCCTCTACTTCCATGTTTAGCTGTGTGCTGTGCTGTGCCTGTCTTTCGCAAAGGCTTGAGGAAGGTGGATTCTACAATTTAAGAAGATACTCTAACAAATGGAAATGAAACTTAGAAGTACTACACACTTTGTATAAGCATATTTTTCATGTGTTGTTCTCTTCGTAATGTCATTCATAACTATCCCATGAAATACCTTCCTGTCTGTCAGTGGTTCTTGTTCTGTCCTATATACCATTATCTGTTAACATTCACTAAATGTACTGTATATTGCGTGCTTGCATTGTACAGCAGGATGTTCTGTTGTTAAAATCTTCATATTAAAAATTGGAGCATTATGTTTATTCTGCCCTATGTAAGCATCAGACAGGCTTTCTGAATGCCAGATACAGATATTCCCGATAATGCCATCTACGGTGTTTACATTCTGTCAGCTGATGGACTTATACCTCACTTTCTTGAAGCATATGGTCAACTGCAGTCCAGCTGGGAATCTGGATGACAAAAGTGGTCACAGTCAGTTGGGTACAACACTATCAGTAAACAAGTAAGCATGTATATGGCATGCAATATACTGCTTGATGTATGGGATTTGATGGCCTTCCATATCAAATAAGTTATGAAAAACTCCACCAAACTCAGTGGTTCTTAAGTTAAAATCTCCCAGAATCAACATACCTTCTACAAATACTGAGGCAGTAATTTATTTATTTATTTATTTATGTATTTATTTTGTTTGCAGTTTGTTTAGCAGGCCACAAGGAACTCATTTTCAATGGAGTCCTGGGGAGAAAAGCTCCAGTAATTACATGCATAATAAGTTTCAGAATTACAAGATTACAGGATAACAAATCTTACAAATTTAACACAACAGTTAATCAGACATTAGAAAGAGAATACATGGTAATAACAGTCACAATAAATTAGCCTGTAAAAAATTCCATTATATACAAATTAAGGTAGTAAAAAAAAGAATAAAATTCCTTCTGGAGATTATGGGCTAAAGGAGGTTATTAGTAGATATGATTGGGTAAAGAGAGAATTATAGTAGGATGTTATGTAGGAAGAGAGCTATTAGTGGATATGTTAGGTAGAGAGAGAATTATAGTAGGATGTTATGTAGGATGAGTGCTATTAGTGGATATGTTAGGTAGAGAGAGAACTATAGTAGGATGTTATGTAGGATGAGAGCTATTAGAGGATATGTTAGATAGAGAGAGAATTATAGTAGGATGTTATGTAGGATGAGAGCTATTAGAGGATATGTTAGGTAGAGAGAGAATTATAGTAGGATGTTATGTAGGATGAGAGCTATTAGTGGATATGTTAGGTAGAGAGAGAATTATAGTAGGATGTTATGTAGGATGAGAGCTATTAGAGGATATGTTAGGCAGAGAGAGAATTATAGTAGGATGTTATGTAGGATGAGAGCTGTTAGAGGATATGTTAGGTAGAGAGAGAATTATAGTAGGATGTTATGTAGGATGAGAGCTATTAGTGGATATGTTAGGTAGAGAGAGAATTATAGTAGGATGTTATGTAGGATGAGAGCTATTAGAGGATATGTTAGGTAGAGAGAGAATTATAGTAGGATGTTATGTAGGAAGAGAGCTATTAGTGGATATGTTAGGTAGAGAGAGAATTATAGTAGGATGTTATGTAGGATGAGAGCTATTAGAGGATATGTTAGGTAGAGAGAGAATTATAGTAGGATGTTATGTAGGATGAGAGCTATTAGTGGATATGTTAGGTAGAGAGAGAATTATAGTAGGATGTTATGTAGGATGAGAGCTATTAGAGGATATGTTAGGTAGAGAGAGAATTATAGTAGGATGTTATGTAGGAAGAGAGCTATTAGTGGATATGTTAGGTAGAGAGAGAATTATAGTAGGATGTTATGTAGGATAAGAGCTATTAGTGGATATGTTAGGTAGAGAGAGAATTATAGTAGGATGTTATGTAGGATGAGAGCAAGAGTATTCCCATTGTGAGATTAGGTATGAGTGAAGTAAAGTTTTAAAGATAGAGAGACTGTTAGTGGTATGGATAAGAGGTGGGAGAGAATTCCAGTGATGTGCTAAGCAGAAGGATAGAAGATGTTTGCCTGGAGGCCGGGCAGGTTTATGTAGCTCGATTAGATTTTGGAAGTTAGATAGAAGACATCTGTTTGGATGATGTACTTGGAAGGTAGAGGCAAGGGAGGGACAGAGAGATGGGCAAAATAATTTTGTGTGCCTGGATAAGTTGGATATAAGTAAGGTAACTGGGGAGTTCAAGCCAGTTCAGTTGGTGCAGGGAGATGCAGTGATGGATATTGGATCTGTGGCTAGTTGCAAATTTTGAGATTTTATAGTAACAGGAGAAGAGTTTAGTTTTGAGGGAGGATTGCAGATTGATAAGGATAGAGGCACTGTACAGGAGGGAAGGGATGATGTATGTATTGTCAAGAATGAGTTTGGTGGAGGGAGAGAAGAAAAGTTTGTGGCGATAAAGCATACCAAGTTTCTTGTGAGTTTACTTTAATATTTGTCTGGATATGGCTATCAAACTTTAGTTGGTCATCGATGATGATTCCTAACAATTTAGCAGTGGAGACTGTTTCAAGAGGAGTGTTATTTTGGCTGGTGATATAGAAAGAGTTTTTGTCTAGGATGATGCTTTTAGAGGGGGGGGGGTATCATTAGTTTAGTCTTGGATGTGTTTAGTGCTAGGTGGTTATCTAGCATCCATTGCTTTGTAGAGGAAAAGGCATCTTGGGCTAATTTTGCTAAGGAAGAGGTGGAGGTTGCAGAGCAGATTATTGTTGAGTCATCTGCATATTGAATGAGATTGGCATTAGGGATGGCGTGGTGAAAGTCATTAATGAAGACACTGAATAGTAGGGGCCCTAGAATTGCGCCTTGAGGCATACCTGTGGGAGTGTTTAGGAAAGGCGAAGTAGCTTTTTTCCACTTAACTGCTTGTTGCCTATTTGATAGGTAGCTGGTGAACCAGTTAATAGAGGAGCGAGAAAGATTTTGTTTAGAGAGCTTAGTAAGGAGAAGGTTATGAGAGATAGTGTTGAAGGCCTTAGAGAGGTCTAGGAGGAGGGTGGATACAATATGGCCAGTGTCATGGGCTTTATTTATGGTTTCTAGGAAGGAGAGGAGAGTAGTGGTGGTGCTATGGCCTAGTTGGAATCCATGCTGGGTGGGAGTTAGAAGGTTATTGTTTATTAGATAGAGTAAGAATTGTAGGTGGATGCATTTTTCGAGAAGTTTTGAAATAGGGGATAAGATAGTGATGGGACGGAAGTTTGAGATTTCATTATTGTTACCGTCTTTATGTAGTGGAATAATAAAGACCTTTTTCCAGAGCTGGGGGACTTGGCTTTCTGAAATGGATCGATTTATTAGGATGCAGATGGGGAAGGCAATGGCTTCTGCAGCTATCTTAAGGAAGTAGGATGGTATTGCATCAGGAGCATTAGAGCAAGGTTTCAATTTTAGAAGAAGTTTGTTTATGGTAGAGATGGGCATGGGGTTCATGGAGAAGGGTGCAGGTTGGGAGCTAGAGATACTGGAGGAGAAAGGGATGTGATGAAGTTGTTGTGGGGAACATGGTTATAAGTGAAGGATGATGTTAGTTTGGATATGGAATCAATAAAGAATGAGTTGAATTGAGTAGCTAAATATGAGTCATAGACATTTGGGTCGGGGCAAGGGTTTTCTTTTTTACCTGGGTTAAGAAAAGAGGAGATTCCATCCCAGAAATTTTTAGGGTTATTGTTGTGGTGGGCTTGGAGAGTGGAAACATAGGCTTTGCGGTCTGAGTTAAAAGGTTTTTTTACTTTGTTGCAAAGTGTTTTGTATTAATTAAAGGAAGCAATAGTTTTTGTTTTATGGTAGTGTTTCCAAGTTTTATCACTAAGTCACATGGTGGCTAGGGTATTCTTAGTTAGCCAAGGGACAGAGTTACTTTTAGTGCATTTTGTTTTCCAGGGAGCAAAGGAGTCTAACAGGTTTAAGAAGGTTTCATTGAAGTGGGTAACAGCATTTTCCAGGGGTAGAGTTCCAGTTAGTATTCTTTATTGCATCAGAGAATGCATTGGAGTTAAAGTTTTTTGGGTACCAAGTAGAGGTGTATGTGTGAGAAACTTGTAGGAAGGTGGGAAGACGATGGGAAAAAGTGGGAATGTTGTCACCTAGAGGGTCTGGAAGGGTACCACTATTGGAGAAGTAGTGAGGATGGGAAACTAGGATCCAATCTAGGGTACTGCCACAAGAGAAGTCTTTGGAAGGTCTGGTTATAGAGTTAATAAGTTGAGTGAAGTTATAAAGATTTATATTTAGAGAGTTAGTAGGAGATTGAATTGTGTCCCAGTTAATGTTAACATCCCCAGGATTATATTTTCTTTAGTGATACTGGTCGACAGCCAGGAGAGAATGTCCTCTAGGACTGAGATATTCTCCGGGAGGGATATAGGGAGTGATAATACAGATAAATTTGTGTTTGTTTACCTGAAGGAGGGCTAGAAGTAATTCAGCATTACCAAATTTGGGGATAGGTTTGGAGTAAGGGATCACTGAGAGGGATGAGGAGTAGAGAAGAGCTGCACCACCTCCTTTTTTATGTGTTCTATCATTTCTGATAACACAGTAGTTGGGTGGAGTTAATTCAGAGTCTTTTATGTGTGCTTTAAGCCAGGTTTCAGAGATGGAAAGAATGTCGGGTTTGTTATGGAGAAGCCAGGCATGGAGGTTAGGGATTTTATTACATATGCTCTGCGCATTCATTGCTGTGAAATGGAGGGATCTACCAGCTGAGTGGGGATGAAGAGATGGGGAGAATGAGATATGTGAATGAGAGGGACCAGGAATTTGGTGTATGTCCCCAGATGTAAGGATAGAGGTAGAATGTGGGAGAAGAGGTACTTAGGTTGTTTAGAATCTGGTTTATAGCTTGTGCAGCTAGATGAGATGGGGCTCTTTTTGTTTGGAGTAGTGTTTTTGTGATGGGGTATGAGTTTATAGGTGAAGAGCATAATGTTATTGAGGGAGCAGAGGTTAGGGGAAATGGAGACAGAGGAGTGTGTGTGCTGCGAAGAGGATGAGATAGTTGAGTGAAATGGAGGGAGTATGACTGGTGTATAGAGGTATGGTAAGATAGTATGAGTAGGATACAGAGATAAGAATGAGTATTAGAGTTAGGACACTGGTTTGACATGCATGGTATTTATATGTTGAGGAATTTGGGGCGGTCAGTTTAAGCTGGGAAGGTATTGGGACAGTTGAAGTGTGGTTGGAATAGAGTGTAAAGGGGTGGAGTAGCTGTAAGGTTTGGATTAGAAGGAATGATGAAGTAATTATGGGTAGGAAGGATAGGTTAATTGGTTAGTGAAGTAGAAGGGTGTGGCCTAGTAAATATAAGAGTAGAGGTCCTGGGGCGGGTGGAATTTGGGGGAAGGTAGGGGAGCGGAGTGAGCCCGGAGGGCGAACAGAGCGGGTAGAGCCAAGGAGAGGATGTAGCCTACCATGAAAAATCAGTGGGATAGGGAGCAGGCAGTGAGCATGCAAGCCAGGTAAGAGTATACTGGGAGGCAGCTATGGGCTTATTTGAAACAAAGAGCCACGTATTGAGAGAAATGTCAGAAAAAGCTTTATTTTTGAACACAGATTGGTGCTATTTGGAGATAGGATTAATAACCGGCAAGGTAACACTGCCGCCTAGTGACAAAAAATAGTAATTGTAATTAAAGAAGCAAAAGAGGAGAAAAGGTGGGGGCTACAGTGGAAATGAAGACCGCTGCAGGCTGCTAGAGACACGTGAAGGGGCACTACACTATGGTTTATTAAGTAAAAACAGTGCAGATGCAACAGTAGATACTTCACATACACGTGTAGGTCTTGGGAAGCAGCATGTTAAGCTGTTAGGTTTACTTTGTTGTGTCCCAGTTGTCTTTATTTCAGAGGTGGTGATTCTGGGTGATTTTGAGGAGAAACACCTTGGGGTGGGAAACGCAAGGCTTAGTAAGCTGCAGGGGAGAAAAACATAGGTCAAGTTTAGTGTTTGTGCTAGTGAGAGGGGATATAACAGAAACAGTGGCTAGGAATTTAGGAGAGGATAGAGGGAGAGGCCAGAATAAAAGGATCAGTATAAGAATGGGGTTAGCAGATAGAGAGGGTCCAATAAGTAAGAAGGAGAAGCAGCAGGGGGTAAAGTAGCAGGTAGAAAGAAATGAAGAACAACTGAGGTAGATAGGTTTAACACAATTAAGGCAGCAGTAATTTCAGCAGAGATACATGCAACAGTGAAAAACATGAGCTTTATATGGACAAATTAAGTAAAACAAAAGACAGTAATCTACAACATAGAGCTATACAGTCTTAGTGAATCACCATCTTTGTAAATCCTTGAGAAGGGGGAGAAAATATGCAAAAGTTAAATTAAGAACTTCATCCTGTTCCACTGTATCAAGACAGAAGGACAGTGACACCCTGCCATCTGTTCAAAGTATCCATCCTTTACAAAAAGAAAAGTCCAGGTGAGGCTTTCCATAGATTCCTCTACTTATATCTTTCTCTACCCAGTATTCTTAGACATATAGCAATAAAAAGGACAACAAATATTTTATAAACTCTAAATTATATTTCTTTGCATCCCATCCTATATGGTGCATCTAACACTTCTCGGCTGTATACTATTGTCTTGAAAAACTCACTCCTACCTGACCTTCCACTTAGCACCATGCCTCTTTCTCAAATATATAGGTAAGCTATGCATATAAGGAGCAATCATATCTAGTGATTTCAGACAATGGTTTATGCCTATTTGAGATCCTACAATCAGTGACCATTGAAATTTCACCTGCTGGCTGCCCATATGACTCATCAATGCCCCTTTAAGGTGAAAAGTCTAATATCTATTTATTTTCCCTGGGAGTGAGTGTCTCATAGTTGTGTAATGCCTTTGTCTTGTCTCAAAGACAGAAGCCTTGTGTTTAAGTTGTTATCCTCTTTAAACATGCTTAGTGGCATGTTAAAGGGTTCAGCGAAGGTGTGCCTCTCACTTCAGAAATCTCCACCTCCTTGAATCTAGTGCTCCCAAGGGGTCTCCACACACCAGCATGGGAATATGCCACAGACTCACACACACCACATCCTGCACCCTGAGGGAGACACACAGGCACTGTTTTATCATTCCTCTGACTTTCTTTCCACTCACAAACTTCTCCAACACTTAGATAGCTAATCAAATTGAGGTCATCTGGGGTATAGTTAGGTCTTTATCCCTCAATGCAAATAAGGCCAACTTTGTTTCAGCTGATTATCAGTAATTTTATCATGTATTTCAGCAACACATTTTGTTCAAATAACCCAGGTGAAAAGTCAATCTATATTATGATGATGTTGTTCAACTTCCAGATTTTTAAAATACTGACAAAGAGAAGAGATTTAAATAAAGTTACAATGAGTTTCCCAGTCACGGCCCTTAACAATAACTGGTGAAATTCCTTTGTGCTGCATTTTCTTTCCTGACCTCCTTTAATTCTAGTGACTCATACATAAAATTGGCCCTCTTCTACTGAACAGCTCATTATTACAAAATCATAGTTTTACCCCCCCCATTGTGTGATTCCTTTTTTTAACTTCCTCTTCCCCACCTGGTAAAATTCTCACCCTTCAGATTTTCCTCCCATCCCACCCTATGGCCTTCCCTGGCATCCATTCAGCTCATTTTCTGCAATTCTAGACATTTCGTTCATCAGTTGTACCCTCTGACTTCTCGGCATGTCAGCTTTATGGTGTAATTCTTAAGAAAAAGGGAACAAAGATGCAATGAGGGGCAGCAGACACTGAAGTGGGAGACATCATGTGTCAATTACTGGTCAGCATCCTTATACTAGGATGTGGATTAAAAATATATATATATATATGTTTATATACCTGGAATGTGCCCCTGTCCGCCAATCCAATGATGATGATCTGTCACTTCACAAATTAGTGTTAGCCTGTGAGACACTTGGTCTGCAGTACAGCTAGCACAGGCAGTCATCCTTTCCTCCTCTCCCTAAGACAGGAGAGCTGGTCATTGCGCATTTCAGTATATTTGCATCCCCTCATTCATCCATATCAAATGTCTGGTGCCATGCCCAAACTCTGCTCACCAGCAACACATATGGATGCACTGCTCTGTGCCACTGTGCCATGCTTTTTACTGAATGTTGTGTATTCTAATGAAATGAACTGGCCAAAATCATCATCATGTCAGTTTAACCATAACAGTGCTCTGCACAGCTGGATCACAGTCAAATGGGGCCCTAGGCAATGTAATGGATTGCAAGCTCCCACCAGAAATCTCCCCAGTTATCTTAAAGACTGTTCAAACCTGTCAGTGTGTATACTATTTTCTTCTTTACTGATTTATCAATACAAATACTTGGATTTAATTTAAAACTTTCATTTCAAAATGTAAAGCACAAACACTAATAGCCATCTGATAAACAAAACTATACAGTCTCACAATGAAAACAGACGTAGTATGGAAAACAATAAACTTCACTGCCCTTGAAACTCACATTCATTGAAAGTGCATTGAAACTCACAGTCATAGAAAATTCATCTGGCCAATGGCAGATTAAGTTTACCATTGGGCTGCTTTCAAATCATGGGCCTCTTGCACACATTTTTAGGACCAATCATATGTGCACATGTTCTTCGATGCACCATCCTGATTGCATTGAATTATACTCCTTGTATAATATGTCACCAATTGTTAGAGTGTGTTTTAAATTTTTAGTTTTGGAATATTTTTCTAGTAAGCAGTGAAATGAAATGTATGAAACAATTATGACAAAACTACTCATTTCTGGACATTTAAACCATAAAAGGCAACTCAAACTTCTGTCATTACAATCCTGCAATAACAGTCAATATGCACAATCTGTGCAGAAGTAAGTCATGTAAATTACTGCACATTAAAGAGAACTATAACTAATGAAGAGGTTGCTGCTGGCCAACAACTTTGCATTTCAGTGTTTCATCTACAAATTCAGCACCTGCTGCTCTTGAAGAATAAATTTTCTGTGTTCCATTATCAAAAACAACAAAAAAAAATGGTGTACTGATAATATTGCAAAAGTGAATGGCTGGCAAACCAACAACAGGTTCATAGCTACTAGGCATCTCATCCAAAGGAGGCAGACTTAAGAGTGCACGACTCCCATTCCCCATTATGCTGCATGGTAGTGTAAGCAATCAATCTACCTGTTGTGGGAACAGAGCGCACAGCCTTCTGCAACAAAAGCAAGTGTGCTATATGTTGCACCACATACACTAAGCTGCATGCCTTTGAAACTCTATGCATGACATCGACAGATTGTAATCCTCCACGATTAACAAAAAATAAAAATAAAATTAAATCAAATTAAAAGAGACCTGACATTTAATGTGGAGGTGTAAGGCACTCGTCTGCTCTTAGTTATTAAGGTTCAAAGTTTGACTCTGAGCACAGTCATTTAGCCAGACAATGTCCCTAACTGGGGCATTTCACACACACACACACACACACACACACACACACACACACACACACACACACACACACACACACATACAAAAACTTGGAATCTGCTTTAAAGGAAGGAAGGAGCAGAGTCACTTAGCTAGACAGTGCCCAGTAACTGTGGCATTACAGACACACACACACACGCACACACACACACACACACACACACACACACACACACACACACACACACACACACACACACGCACACACGCACACACGCACACACACTGATATGTACTCTCCCAACTGCTCTAAAGGAAGGAGCCATGCACTCATATACAGTGATCCTGTTGGTATGTATCGTCCCAGCTTCTCACATGGTTTAGATGAGTTTTCTGGTTCTTACAGAAGTCATGAGGTAAGGAAGTTCCTGACAGGTCCTAATGTTTGCTGTGTTTAAGGAAGGATCCTAATGTTTGCTGTGTTTAAGGAAGGATCTTGAAAGGGGGGTATTATTTACTGAATATATTTTTTATTATTTTTATAGAGAGGTTGCCCAACCCCAGTTAACACAGGCTTTAGAAAGCTGCCTAGGTTGCCTAGTGCTGGATCTGGGTCTGGTATTCTGCTCACTTATATAAAGTCAAGAAATCTTCTTGAATACCCTTATATCTTTTCATCAGCAGCATCACCCATTTATTTTTCTATCCTGCATTGGTCATGTGGTTTCTAAAAAGTGTTCAAGAGACGTCTCTTCTCAACCTTTAGTTGCTTGTCTAATGGCAAATCTCCACTGTTTCTATAGTTAGCATCTGTATGCATGGCATGTGCAGACATAATTTCTTTGTCTACCTCCCGTGAGGAGCAACCTTCACAAATTCCTAGGATGGGGGCATTCTTGGTTATCTTAAACAGGGAAACACATGAACAATACTAAGCAAGCAATCATAGTAACCAAGAGATGCGAGGTATACTCATCATTAAGGAGATAACACTTAAAAATGCCCATAACAATGCTCAGCAATCATACTGAATAGGGCCATATATGATAACTCATGAGTAAATTTATGTCTATCCATCCAGTTATCCATACTAGCCTAAGCTAGTAAGGTAACCAAAGTAGCACTTAGTTTTACGTGTAGTGGTCATTTATTCCATAGGCTGTGAATATGTTTAGTTAGGAACCTATCTAACAATGTTTACTTGTGGATGTAGACATAGGTCCCTGCTACAGGTATTTGTAGAAATGATAGGTTCACAAAGAAATATGAGATCAAACAAGAAAAAAAAGCAAGACATAGCTCATCTTGGAGCAAAAGGTAGGGTACTGAGTATAAGGAGAGTCACATTAATCTATTGGGAGAGTCGAAGGATTTCAGATCTTTAATTTTCTTGTTCACAAAAGTCTGGAGCATTTCTGGTTGAGTAGTATCCTTGGATTTATACATACTGAAGGAGCTCTGTATTCAGTGATGTGTCTGATAAGAGAAGGGTACAGAGGGATGATGGCTCCCTTATATGTTAAGAATATTCCCTTGGAAATTGTCTGGACTAGATTGAAGGATTCCCTGACAGTGGTGGAAACATGATGATCAAATCAGAGTCATACACATAAGTACCAGATCTGCTATAATCATGTCTGTCAGAAGAGAAGAGAAGAGAAGGGATACTTTGCAGTTAGCTTGAAATTTTTTACATTTGTTTGGTCCCCATGGATCTCATGGCGCTGGCCCGATACTCATGCCCATGCTGGGTTTATCAGCCATCCTCCTAGTCTAGCCACCAGGACTATTTTAATATTTCCTGGGGCCAGTCTTGGATCCTGAGGGCATCCTGGGAGCTTGCCAGTCTGTGCTTCTGATCAGAGGAGTTTTCTTTTTATGTGCTCTACCCACTTTCCCTTTCCCCCACCCCCATGCTCATTGAATATGTCTGAGGGAAACTCCCCTCTCTGGACCACACCTCCCTTTAGGAAGGATGATTTATGAGGGAGCTCTCCCCCAGGATAGACACACCAGTTTTTTCCTGCTGCTTTGTCAGTCATTTAAGCTGCTACTCGAACCCGGGTTGGCTGGTCCATAGTTAAACCTTTACCCCTCTACGCCACTGGAGTGGCATGAACTTGAAAATGTTTTTAATATACCAGGTACATGAATATTCCTGCCCTTACTAGAACGGTTTACTATCAGTGGGTATGGAGATAATAACATCCAGATTATAGTCATCAGTGATTTTGGTCAACCATACTTCTGGGATATTGGTTTGGATGTGTGCAGTATAAATGAAAATAATCAGATGGCCCAGCACCAATCCCTGCATGGGCTCCATTACTTACAGTTTTGCCTTCAGAGCATGTACTAGCAACTTTCTCTTAGATAGTCAATTTGAAATCCAAATTTAACTGGAGACAGTTTTTTATACTCCTAGTAATGGCCTCTATGTCCCTTCTTTCCCTGTCCTTACTTTGAAGGGAAGTCACTGGTGAATTACTAATACCAACTTTGCAACAAGATGGCAAAAGTAACTGCAAAGATTTCTAGGTGGCTCTTGACCTGAACATATGTATAGGGCTTGCTCAAAATGGAGTGGCAGACAAATGTCTGTCACCATTTGGCTTTTTGTAGTTATTTGGCCATCAGATTCATGTTGAATCTGTGTATTAACCTTTTCATGAATTTGATTACTCCTAGTCATCACACAACTAAATTCACCATTGCTACTGTAACATAGTCCTACCTGTGGTAGTGGTGCTGCGGTAGCGTTGTCGCCTCACAGCAAGACGTTGTCCCTTTCAATTCTCAGCTAGAGTGTCTTCTGTGTGGAGCATGCGTGAATGGGCGTACCTTCGTTGAAGGTTGTGCATCAGGGTTGGTAACTCGGCACGTAAAAATCCACTACCAAACATTAGCGGACCGGAGTTCCGCTGTGGTGACCCCTAACCGGGATAAGCCGAAAGACACAACAACTGTAACATAGTCCTACCATCCAGATTTTTAACACTTTACAGAATGGCAATCCTTGAGAATATTCCAGATTGGTTTCATCTCTGATGTCTTAAATTGCCATAATGTGGTCTGTGATCATGAAAGTAGTCTGCTTGTGGTCTTCCATCTTTAAGAAAGTTTTGCTGCAAACAGAGTGTTCATTCACCTAGGCTTTTCTGTCTGAAAACTTTGAGGGTCCAACTTGTACTGCATTAGAAGAAAGAACATAACTTCAGTACTTCATTGAGATAGGCAGATTATTTTCCGCTTATATAGTTTGTAATATGCTACTGAATAAAAAAAAAAAAAAAAAAGTATTTCCCAAAAGTATGTGAGAAGAGGTAATGCCTAACTGTTATCCTTTATAATAATAATGCCCATAAGTACTACAAAACCTAGGTTCTAGTCATGACCTTGGCTGAGACTTTTTTTCCTGATGGCTGCTAGAGCTTCCATTAGGTCCTTTGCCCCAGAATTCTTTGCATTGATTATATAACAAATATTCTCAGTGTTAACTAAATAAAATATGTCCATAAAGTACCCTGTAACAATTTTTTTCCATGATGTTCACTGGGACATAAGCTGTGATGTGTGAACCCAGAGATGACATACTTGTAGAAGAGCCATGGAAGGGAAAAAATGTGCGATGCTAAGGTCTGGATCAATCAATCAGTTTGTCTGTGAGGGAACAGATGGGTCATATATGTTCTGCTGAGAAAGTATGGTGGAAGGTGAGGTTTGGACTGGGGAAACCCTTCACTGGTGACTAGTGCAGAATGTGTCCATGGCACCAACATTTATTTCTGAAGTGATATCAGATATCCCGGCCCTACCCTCATCCAGAAGGAAATTGATAACATCCTCCAGGTATTCATTCACTGTCCCCCCCCCTATCCATTATACCCAAATCTGCAACCCAACTTACTATATTGATACCTTCTGAATCACAGTGCCATCTATCAGTATAGAGGGATTCTCCACTGAAAATGTGATATCTTTCTTAGCCCTTCTCCTTGACTTCTTAGCAGGGTTGGACTCGAGTGTTGATTCATACTTCTCAATTGACAATGCTTTTTATCCTGTTTTATGTACCTTGATTTTGTATCTGTGCCACTTCTATATTAGAAAATAAACCTTGTGCTTCCTAAGTTATATGGTGCCACCTGTATTTTTAGTATCTGTAAAGATTAAGGACCTGGAAATAAAACTGAAAATTTAGACCAAACCATAACACCAAAATAAATACATAAATAAATAAATAAATAATATACAATACAATCAAATGGCTGTCATTTATTTATTATTACCTTATTGCTTATCTTTGCTTATTATTCTTTTATAAATTATTTTGATGCCATTCTGGTGTCAAAATTGTACAACATTAGTCTGTAGAGACAGAATAATATATAAGAAAAACAATTTATTTTCAAGAAATATAATAGTACAAAATGAAATTAATATCAGGGACAGCAGGTGTGAAATGATCTACCAAATCCAAGCTATCTAGCTCTCATGTACTGAAGCAATGATATGGCTCCTGTAACAAATTTTGGTGCCCTGTTGCTGCAGCATTCTAGAATATGAGATGTATCACAAATCTCCCCCCTTGGACTCTAATAACAATAATTAGAGTTACACTTTTCTAGAAAATAGGAAACAGAAACCCACCCTAGCAAGACAGCCATTACACTGACCACCACAAGCACTCATGAAAAGCCAAGCTGAGCACGGACAGACCAACAAAATATCCAAGCCAGGACAGGCATCTCCCACCTTTCTCTTATTTCTCTTTTCTTCTATATGTACAGCCCATGCATGTTAGCAACACACATACCACAATCAGCCTTGCAAATACACCATTCCACGATATCAGCTACGAAACTGAAAACCTTTTCCCACAATTCCTCCTCAGCTTCCACGAACAATAGTGGATTCAACTGTCAACATGCCAAAAATGCTGTCTCTACACCCAACTGGGAACATCAGACCCATACCTCCCAACTTCCTAGCACAGGTAATCTGGAAAAAGCCAAAAACAATGAGGAAGCAAGGCTCAACAACAGAGACAAACCACAGACAATGCTCTCACAAACCTAGAAAGTCACTAGAATAGCATGATTTGTTCCAGCAAGCACCCCATGGTCCAAAATGCAAATATGTTTCATCATCATGTGATTTCAGTCTTTACTGTCTGGGATGAAAAACACAAATTTCATGAAGAACAACCAAAATACATGAGTCAAAAAACTCAAGACACTCTATGAAACTCCAGACAGGTGAGAGGCATGATTGGACCATACAAAACTTAAATCAGAGGCACATAACAAAACAATTATTTGAATTTTACAGTTCTGATCACTGCATTTGCAATTGCAAGGATTCTGCTCTTCAACCACACCATTCAAGGAAAGCTCCCAAACCAAGATACTGCTTGCTTCTGTTTTTTTCTCTCTCTCTTTTTTTTATGTTATCACCTCAAGAGAAAAAAAATAGTGCCAGGACCTACTGGTATAGTCACTGACTGACAGCTCCACTGTTTATCAACTGACACTAGGGTGATATCCTGTGAGCCACTGACATGACTGCCACTCTGTGAAAGTGAATCTTTTATAAATAGTGGGGCAGCTTGCCACTCTGTCCCACCAATCCACTTGAGGCATACCTCTCAACCTGGAGATATCAAAAAATCAGGACAAAGGGGGTGTGGCCAAGATGAACACTTAGTAGCAGTAACATTTAACAGCTCCACAAAGACAACTTCTCTCTTCTGGAATTTTTGTCTTCAAACTTCAACACTGGAATTTTTTTTCATCTAACCTTATTAAAAACAACTTCTACTACAACAATATCAACAAAAACTCTGAAGTAGGCAGATTTTTCAGTCAAAATAATACCTGGAAATATTTTTCTCATCTGAAAAAGACATCATGAGCTTCTCTAAGCCTAGTAGTCAAGATTCTAGTCTTAAAAAAAGAATTCCAAAATTTACTAACAAACTTACAGGACTTAACTACTAAAATTGATAAAAATTGACAACGTTAAGGAAAGACGCTCTAAACAAATGGATGTGCTTCATGGAAACTTGCTACGACAAAAATCTCAAATTACTGGCATAGAGGAAGCACTAAACGACATGGGCTGTAGAATAAAAGAAAATGAAAATAATGTGGAATTTCTATGTAAACAAAATACTGAGCTTCAAAACAAATTAGATGATCTGTAAAATAGATCCCATCGAAACAAATAAGGATCTTTGGTTTGCCTGAGACCATTGAGGGCAACAACATGGCCAGTTTCTTAATATTTTGGCTACCAAAAACTCTTGACCTTCCAGAGGCATTGTCATTTGGCATAGAAAGAGCCTACCAGTCTTATCTACAGCGGGTACCAACAAAAAATCTCCAAGATCTGTTATTGTTAGATTCTTGCCCTCATCTGACAATGAACTGGTTTTAAAATCGGTATGGGGTAAGTCACCAATAAAGGTTAATGACTCAATAATCCGCTTTGATAATGACTATACTTCCATGGTTATAGCTAAAAGAAAGATATTCCTACCCCTGATAAAAGATCTAAAAAAAGCTCAAGACTCACCTCCTGTTTCCAGCAAAACTGAAGATTTTTCTTTCAGAAGGTCCCAAAATATTTGAAGATCAGGACTCTGCTTTATTTTTTTGTTAAAAACCATAAAATCCTGGAAATAATAGAATAAATGGAATGGGCTAGTCCCTCTCGTAAAAAAATGACTTCAAATAGAACTTGGAAATCTTCAGAGAAACAAAAAAGACTCAAGAACAAATGACTTTAACACAGTCACTCTGTTTACTACTCATTCTTATGGGCTTTAAAATTACAAAACATCCTTTATATCTTTAAATTTCTTTTAATGTAAGCTTAAAATTTTACTGCTAAAAATAAATCTGTATATAGTACCTTTTATTTCATAAGTTGGAACTGATGGGTTTGACTATATAAGGGTAACGTTATGACAATTTTCATTTATTACACTTCTTCTTTCACATATCTTATCAACTTCACTGGGTAAAATCAAACCAAGATATCATACATATGTTTTCAAGTGGTTCGTTCTCTTAAAAAATGATATGTTTTATAGGCCATCTCCTTCTTTCCCCCATTTCTTAAATTTCATTCCATTAAACAGGGCTACATTCACACAATATTTCTGTTTGTAATCTGTTTAGACTTTGATTTATGTATTTCTATGGAGGACTTAGAGGGAATAAGCATAGAAAATATTTTAGTTATATATATGCATTTATTGCAAATTACATTTTGAGTGCCTTAACTCATCGTGTAGTAATGTGTGTCAACAGGGGTGGTGGTGATGCGCGTGTTGTTTACAGACTGTTTTTTTTCTATCTTCGGCTTTGTTGGTGAAGAAATAGAAGAGAAAAACCCTTTTCACAGTTTTCCTGCTGAATCTGTGAAGAAAACAACCTTTATACCACAGAATCACCTCGTGCTGATCATCCGCGAGCTTCTATCAGCCTTATAACTTTTGTAGCAGCATGGGAACCTTTTTCATCTCCTCGAACATCTTCCAGGACATTTTGTTGCTTGTGTGCAATGTCATAAAAAGAGACAGGCAAAACCAGGAAGTCCGCAGACTTGTCAGCTATAGAATATGGAAATGGATGCTTAAAGTCAGCTAATCACCAGAATAAAGAGCTATACATCTTCAGCTCTTTAATTCTTTATCAATGACAGTTTTCTTCACATAAAATAGCTTTATTTTTGAAGCAAGTCTCGCTCTCATAATAACAAGTAAGTTATACAGTTCATGACAATCTATAATATACATTAATGCTATTGAAAATCTTTGCATATATTTTTTTTAGTGAAATATTTCTAAAATACACACATAAACACCTGTACTTGTAATTAGGTTCATAGGTTCATAGGTAGGTACTAGGCTATCTGCACGAGGGCATTTTTAAGCCTAGCCAGAGTGTGTCAGCTTTCACCATCTCATTGATTAATTAACTGAGCCTCTGTCAAGCAGAGCCAATGAAGTGATCCCAGGGGTATATTTTCTGTTACCCATCCACTCAACAAGGCTTCTCTTGAAGAGTGTTAGTGAGGGGCTCTGCCTAATGTAGTTAGAAATTTTGTTCCAAACCATGGGGAGTCTCTGTGACAGGAATCTATCTCTCCAGCATGTTCTATTTATTGTTGTGGCAAGGTTTAGCTCACTAGAGCACGTGGCTTGCAGTGACTTGGATTTCTTTAGGTGGAGCATGTCCATCAATTCTGAGTTGGACATGGCTTTGTAAGTCAGGCAGAGATCACCTCTGAGTAAGCAATATGCCACTGAGTACAGCTGGAGTTTTTTCAGTCGGGATGTATAGGACATATGTTTGAGGCCAGTAATCCTCTTGGTGAGGTGCTTTTGTGGTCTTTCTAGCTGTTGGAAGTGTCTTGTGAGGTACATCCCAAATGTGGCATTGTACTCTATGATGGGTCTGATGAGTGACGAGTAGAGGACACTATAACCTCTTTATTTCTAGCTGCAAACCCCTTAATAATTAGATGGGCCACATAGAAGGATTTCCTAACTACTTTGGCAATATGATTGTCAAAGGAGAGATTACTATCTACCTAGGTCCCCAGATCTCTTATTACCTCTTCTGTATTAAGGGGGCTGCTGCCTATGTGGTAATTCGTGCGTGTTTTGTTTTTCCCAAACGGGATGACTATGCATTTTTTGGCATTTATCTTGAGGCCATGACTTTGACACCAGTTGTCTCTCTCAGTAAGGCCTTTTTGAAGGATGTCCATGTCAGCCGGAGAGCCAATTATGGCTCACAGTTTGCAATCATCGCCATGGCTTTGTAAGTCAGGCCATAGTCCTCCTGTGTTTGCCTGCACTTCTGAGAAATATATACTGAACAGTAGGGGTCCCAGAACTGAGCCTTGTGGGACACCACTTGTGACTGATTTAGAGTTGGACCTGGAGCTCGCTATTCTTACCGTGTGAGTTCTGTCTGTAAGCCAGTTGGCAACCCATCTTGTGACGTAGGGGTTTATGTTCAGGCTGGTAAGTTTTTCTATAATACCTGAGTGAGGAATGGTGTTGAACGCCTTGGCGAGAACAAGGTAGGCTGTGTGAACCACCTTTCCCTTGTCTATGGCCTTGGTGACTGTCTTGAAGAAGTCAACCAGATTTAGTAGGCATGATCTGCCCTTAACAAAGCCGATCTGGGCCATGTCAAGAGTTTGGAGGTTCCAAATGTCTTTGTTAATGAGTTCCATGATGATGCACTCCATAGCCTTGCAGACCAGGGCTAGTCAGGCTTATGGGGTGATAGTTACCAGGGTCAGTTGTGGCCCCTCCTTTGTGGAGCGGAATAACCGTTGCTGTGCACCATTCTATGGGCATGTAGCCTGTGGAGAGGCTTAGGTTGAACAGCATGTTTAGGTGGGGGTGGTTAGTTCGTTCTGTAGTTTGTGCAAGACGCAGCCTGGAACACCATCTGGCCTCATTGATGCTGTGTTTTTGGCTTTTTAAAGGGCTGTTTTCACCTGTGCTTCTGTGATTTCCGGGACACTACACTTTTCCAGTATTGTTGTGGGCCCTTTTGAAGGTGAGAGAGAGGTGAAGTTTGCACTGAATCTATCTGCCAGGATGTTGGCAATTTCAGTAGGTTCAGTATATTTTGTGCTATTTTGCACTAGCTCAGCGCATATCTGTGAGTTGTCACTTAGATTCTTGACATAGCTAAAGAAGACTTTGTGGTTATCTTTTGAATCCTTGGCTATTTTTCTTTTGAAGTTAGCCTTGGGTGATTTTATGAGAGACCTTAGTTTCTTACTGATACTGATCAGGGATGTCTTTCCTTCTTGGGTTTTGCTTTTTATCTGAACTAGTTTTCTCCTTCTGTTGTATAACCTGTTTATGGCAGGGGTCCACCAGACTGGTTTCCTTCTCTTAGGGGAGTGAGTCTTGGTCTTGCTAGGGATGGCACAATCCATGCATCCTTGTAGGTGCTCATAGAGAGCAATTGTAAAGGATTCTGCATCTTGGGCAGTGTTATCCTTTAGCGTGGAGGCTGTGAAACTTACCACCTCTGCCTTAAGTAAAGTGAAGTTTGCTTTAGAAACGTTTTTCACTGTGGTTTCCTTGGTTGGGTGTGGTGGTGGGGTGTGGACATCCAGGGTGATTAGTTTATGGTTTGATCTAACCAGTGAAGGGTTGACCTTCGGTACGGAACACCTGTCGGCCATGTTGGTGATGACCAGGTCCAATATGTTGTGGCCTCTGGTAGGGGAGTTTACCAGCTGATCCAGGGCATTTGAGTTGATAAATTCCAGGAAGCGTTGATCCTGGGAGTTTGTACTCAAGTAGTTTTCCCAGTTAATGGTAAGGTAATTGAAATTGCCCAATATCAGGGTGTTCGGTAGGACCTTCATGTTTTCCAGTGTCTGCAGAAAGGTGGACTGGTGGTCCTGGGTCATGGAGGGTGATCTGTAGCAGGCCACAATTTGCATTGCAGATTTGCCCGATGTTAGTTGCACATGGATGATCTCAGAGGTATCATGCTGCGCCACTAATCTGGAGGTGTGAGCATCCTTGATGAATATGGATACACACCCTCCTTTTGTTTTTAGGTCCGTGTTGTAAGAGGTTGTGGAGAAGGAAATAATGAAATGAAAAAAGAAAAAAAAAATATATATATATATATATCTATATATATATATATATATATATATATATATATATATATATATATATATATTATTGTCATAAATGTTCTATCTACTGCACTACAGTTGTTTCAGTGTGGTAGTTCATTATTGAAATACGGTTTGATGACAGATACCTTATTACCAAAACTACAAGTTTTAGTGTTAATTGATGAACATCTTCTGTATACAAATATTGCTGGTGAAAAAATAATGACTAGGAATTAAGATATTCATGGAAGTCACTGATGTGAGATGGAGTTTTTTTCTCCTCCTTCCTTTCTCTGCAGTATTAAATGCCATAATACAGTATTTGGGATTGTTATATTATGCTGTACACTATCCCTCCAAAATGTTTAAGGGCCATAATATATACAGCACTGATATTATCACAGGTGTCATCTAGGTTGTACTTAAAGCTTGTGACAAAGGACTTGCAGTGCTGTATCATGATATATGTTGTCTAAGTCTTAATAATAATTATCTAAGTATATGAAGAGGTAGAAGAGGGTGAGGAGAGAGGGAAGGAAGAGAGGAAGGAGAAAGGGAGGAGAGAGGGGAAAAGAGGGAAAGAAGAGAAAAGAAAAAGTTTTTTTCATTGTTAAATGATAAAAATATCAATCCTGTACCTCTGCAGAGCCCTGTTTTGGTGAAGGGAGAGAGTAGGGGAAGGGGGAGGGAAGGAGAGGGAAGGGGAAAGGGAAGAGAGGAAAGGGTAGGAAGGAAGAAAGAGGAAAGTAAGGGGGGAAAGAGAAAAAGAGAGGAGGAGAAGGAAACAAAAAGAAAAAAATATATAATGTTCTCAGAAAAGTTAAAGGATGATTTAGTAAATAAGTAAAACCTTAATGATTTTTATGAGAGAGAGCTTATACCTAACTGATTGTATCTAAAACTTGGAGACATTCTGTGTTTTGATTCAAGTCTCAAACTTTTCTTTCTCTAAACAAAATGAGGAAGGGTTTGGTTTTAAGAACTTGATTCTATTGACAGAAGATATTCTCTATTTTTGTGTTAATTGAGCAAGAATACTTAATTTTAAAGGAAACCCTCTAAGAATGTCTTAGTAATTCACAGTTTTAATTGTTTGCATTCCTCAACTTTTAACCTTAATATCTTGAATACAAACTCAAGGCTTCTATCAGATGAGAGGTATAATAAAATAACTAGTTAAATTATATAATGAAACACCACTTAATACAATGCCTGGAACTCAATTATTATACACATTCACAAAGTGGTTGCTGTTTTTCTGTTGCTACAGCTAGGGGATTGTTCTACGTGGCTGATGTCACTGGAGCAGGGAGTTTACAACTCCAAGCTGGCTGCTGTATTATGCTTTAATAACTGGCAGTGTTTATTTAACCATATAAAACATTGACATCAGACATCCATTATAATTAATATTCACAAAAAATACAAGTCACAATATCATCAGAATATATATCACTCACTATGAAGCACTGATTAAGGATATTGAATCTAACATTCTTTATACAGGAGAGTGAGATATAAGAAATCTACAAGATATTGGCATGTCATATGTTAGCTTAACCTCTTTTATATAAGTAGAATGGTTTTGATGAAAGGTATTTCAATAAACATTAATGGCCTAAACAACCCAAGTAAAAGTGGGAGCTTCTTCAAATATTTAGCTTTACATAAACCTAACATGATATTTTTACAAGAAACCCACCTACTGAAAGATAATATTAATTCTTTAAATACTAATAAATACATAATCTTAGCAAGTTCAGAGCATTCAAAGAAAAAAATGGGGAGTAGCAATACTTTGGAACAAATCGTCTCCTACACCAATAATAATTAAAACTTATCAAGATGATAAAGGGATGCTTTGCTTGACTATAACTGAAATAAATAAAAAAAATTACACATTAGTTAACATTTATTGGTTACCAGGTATTGGTACTAATACAATTAATCAACATCTAAATCAAGTGGTCCTTCAGTCAGAAGGCAATATTATAATAGCAGGTGATTTTAACTGTATTTTAAATGAAAATGACTCTAGCACTTCAGGAAAAAGAAAACAAAATACCTCTCAGGCTAAACAATGAACAAGCTTTATGGATTCTTATCATTTAAAAGACATTCATCAACATGCAGACCCTAATTCATTACAATATACATTCTACTCCAATAGACATAAATCATATTCTAGTATAGATAAAATATTATTTTCCACTCAAATAATTAATGATTTAACTAAAAACAGGATTATATCTTGCCCGCTATCAGACCATAATTCCATTATCTTTGAGCTTTTGATTAATGTATCATTTAATGTGCAGATAAAAAGAATCCCTGCCTACCTTACACAATTGAAAGATTTCCAAGCATTTTTAAATCAAGAAATACAAGATTTTATTACTACAAATTTCTCTTCTAACATTTCATATATATTCATATGAGATGCTTTAAAAGCATACCTATATGGGCAAATAAATGGATGGTACTCCAATAAAAGGAAAACATGGGACAAGGAGCTAAAAGCAATACAAGAAAAATTAGACACGCTACAGATTAATAACAAAGATAAACTTATAAATAATAATATCAGAGACAAAACTGATAAACTGAACAAGGAATACAGTGATATTCTACATCACAAATCACCAAATCACCATCACCAAAACCAAATCACCATGATCTGCCTAGAAAAATATACATTTTTTGCATATTCATTAAGCCCTAAACACTTAACTAACCTTAAAAACAAGAGAAAAAGAATAAATAAGCATAATTATATTAATGAGTTCTACTCACTAAAAATTAAAAAAAAAAGTTTTAGCCTACATGACATAATACTTGAATTTAGGGATCATTTTTGTAAAATAAATCAAAACACAGTCAAGATAAAACCCAAAGATAAAACAAAAGATTTTATTATTAAAAATATTAATAATAAACGTAACAAACAACAAGCAGAACTTATATATAAACAAATAACCTATACAGAAATTCAAACTCAAATTAGCAAACTTAAACATAACAAAGCACCTGGTAATGATGGTATCATACCTGAGTTATATAAAATTATGCCTTAAGGTGCTCTTACTTTACTTCATAATGTTTACACTGCAACCCAGAAGGATTCCATAATACCTCCATCTTGTAAATATACATTTATATTGCCTATCTTGAAACCTAGTAAGGCCCCTAAGTTATGTTCTTCATACAGACCGATCTCGCTATTAAATGTTGATTATAAGATGTTCATGAATATTTATACTGAAAGACTTAAAACATTTTTATCATACTTAGTATATGAAGATCAAACAGGCTTTATAGTCAATAGAAATACTTTCAATAACATTAAATAAACTTTAACATTAATTGATTATTCTCAAAGAAAAAAGATTTGACAATAAGTTTAGACATAAATTCTGCTTTCAACTCAATAAACTGAGATTATTTGTTTAGACTTCTTGAATGCCTTAATTTCTCAAAAATATTATTGATTTACTAGAACGTCTATATTATGGAGCTCTAGCGTATATTAAGATAGGCTTATCAATATCTTCTAACATACCTACTGTAAATGGAACCAAACAAGGATGCCCCCTTTCTCCCTTACTATTTATCCCAATAATGGAACCCTGAGCTAATGACATAAGAAAAAACAAAAACATAGAAGGACTAGAACTTAATACTGATATATCCTCAAAAAATTCAGCTATTTGCTGTTGATGTCCTTATAACTTCAAAAGGAAATAACTTTTCATTTACCACATTATTTGATTCCATCAATGTTTTTCAAAAACTGACAGGCCTATCATTTAATGATAGCAAAACCAAGATCTTACCCATATATTCAAACAAAAATAAAATAAATACAGGTGATAATGAATATAAACCCAACAATGATCAAATTACTTATTTAGGAATCATTCTTGCTTAAGATATTAAGTCAATAATACAATTAAACTATAATAAATGTTATGAAAACATTCAAACACTTTTAATGAAATGGAACACAATTTTCTTCACAACTGAATAACGATTAACAATTATAAAAATGATAATCCTCCCAAAGATTCTTTATATTATCCAATCTATTCTACTTCTACCAACCAAATCTCTAATCAAAAAATTAAACTCCATGTTCTTTTGGTTCCCCAAGAAACCAAGAATAGTCCTTAAATAACACTTAAACAGTTGGAATAAAGGGGGAATAGCTTTTCCTGATTTAAACCTACACTCAATCTCCTCCATAATCAGAACATTAGTACAATCATTAGACACATCATACGCACCAAAATGGAAGGTGTTTTGGGAAATTACTACCATGGAATTAATTACAAAACCACAAACATATAAAATGGAATTAATAAATAATCCAATGTTATGGACCTTAAAAGATTATCTCACTACACATATTATACCAAAACATTCAACAAATTATACTTTTAATATCTTAATAATTTTTAGAAACTTTATATACAATCACCTTATATACAAAGAATGACTTTTTTGTTATTCCCAATTGCTTTTACTTAAGGAATCCTGTTAACATCAGATCTAGATAAAATCTTCCTACTTAAACAGAATGAACTAAAATTTTGGTTTCATTTAAGTTCAGACAGCAAAGTTAAGAGTGTAGATTTGATATTACAAGAATGTGATTTGGACAAATCGTTATGGCTAGATATGCAAACCCTTAGACTATCCCTAATTAATAAAATAGATTTGATTACCCCTGCAACTAGGCAAGACTCTCACATTCTCTTAGATTTTTTGGAATTATCCTTACTACATAAATCAACTTATTCAAGCAAGCTTTCACTTATATATAGAATCATCAGCGATGAAACATATAGTTGCTCAGAAAACTTCTGGAATTATTATTACACAATTAATAATGAGCTTCCTAGCAATCAAGATAGATTAAATATACTAGAATCAGCAGGAAAACAACTTTGTACCTCAAATGGAGATTATACACTTGGAGATTTTTGTATATATCCTTTTATATACCTTAGGTAATGAATAAAATCAATAAAAAAGAAAATATATGCAATAAATGTAAGTTAGGATCTAACATTGGTTGGACACATATGTTTTATGACTGCTCTGAATTAAAAATGTATTGGGAGAATGTCAATAATCTATTACAAGCCTTATTTACAGATAATTTCATCATACGTAGATCTGTGGTTCTTTTTAATACTCCCATACCATATTGTATTAAAAAAAAAATTCCCTTACTATGGTCAGTACTTGTTGTGGCCAGAAAGACCATCATGAGAAACTGGATTTCTGATTCTCCTCCAACTTTCACTGAGTTTAAGAATAATATATCTCATGTATGTCACTTACAGATTGTGACTATAAATTCAAGAACAACTAGGAAAACTCATGCTTATTATATGTGTAAATTTACAGAATTTGTTAAAAAAGAATTAACTACATCCTGAATTGCTACAATTACATAGAATATGTTATTTTTGGATAAATTATTTCATAAACCATTATAACTATTCAATTTAATGGGATTTAAGTAGCAGATGTCATTATAAATACTTTAGTTGTTATTAACTGTTCTTCTTTGTGTGATTTCTTGGAACATTTTTCTGTTGAAACTCATGAGACAGTTTGTATGTTTTATGTAAAATCACTAAAGTTGTTTAAAAAAATCGGGACAAAGGCCCTTGAAAAGTAAGTACAAATGGCCAAAAATCTGGACACTATTAAACATAAAATTTCCATGTAGAATAATATAACTGGGCCTACTCCAATGGAATTGTGGGATATCAACATTCAAATACTTTTGAAAATGTTCCCCAATTTGACATTTACTCTGAAATATACATTCACACAGAAACACCAGTTAAAGTCTCTTTACAGAATTAACAATAAAATCTTAAGGGAGGTAGTAGGCAGTATAGGCATGTAAAACATTTTTGCATTCTATTTTCTGCCATAGCACACTTCTTGCATGTACGCACCGACATGACATTAGCTGCACCCTTACATAAATTAATTAAAATAACATACATCAGTAACTGTAACATCATATATAAAAGAACTGTGCACTCTACTAATCTTAATAGGAAACTAAAGTCTGCCATAATAATCATTGGTATAACAAGCCATTGTTGTTGTCAATATGTGGGTATCAGGTCATTCTGATTAATGGATGAAATAAATCTGACTCAAAAGCCTTCTGCTCTTGTAACTATGTAAATGCAGTGTGCATTAGTAGGTTTTGTAAACAAATCTTGTAGCTGCTGATGGTGGGCACTGACTCATACCTCTAACTATCCCCAAGTTAGACTCTCATTTTAGCTTCATCCTAGTCTGTCTTCTAAATCTCAAATTCCTCCTAAAACTGGTAACATGTAGCGAAAAAGTGGTGACTTACCCAACATATAATGAAAATAATTAGAGTTATACACTTCTTTTACTTTAGAAAATGTATATTGTTTTGTAGGATCTTATTCTGTCAATGTATCCAATTAACATAAACATGTATATGTATATATATATATATATATATATATATATATATATATATATATATATATATATATATATATAGATAGATAGATAGATAGATAGGTCTACTTCAGAAAACTGAAAAAAAGAAAACACTGAATCCCAAAATACTTTCAAAATACTGAATGATGGAATTTGCCCCTTCTCCACTGTTGTACAATCTTGGAGTTCGTATATTTAGTTAGCAGGAGGTATGGGGGAGCAGGCAGGCTTGACCCCTGCATTAAAAATGTGTTCAGTATTTTGAATTTTCAGTCTTTTAGGATTTAGTCTTTTGGTTTTTCAGTCATCTGAAGTAGACTCATGTGTATATATATATATATATATATATATATATATATATATATATATTAATATATATATATATATATATATATATATATAAATATATATATATATATATATATATATATATATATATATATATATATACATATATATATATATATATATATATATTTTATATATATATATATATATATATATATATATATATACACACACACACACATATATATATATATATATATATATATATATATATCGATATAATATAGTATATGTATATCTATCTATCTATCTATCTATATATATATATATATATATATATATATATATATATATGGGTCTACATCTTTTGACCTAACTTTCATTTGCCCGACACTCATTTTCCTGACCCCATTTGACTGAAATTTCATTTGCCCGACATTTCATTTGCCCGACACTTCATTTGCCCGACAAGTATTATTAGCAAGAAAATGGAATATGCCCACTTCCCCACTGTAGTGCAACCCTGGAGTTAGAATATATAGTTAGGGGGGGTGTGGTGGGCACATCCCCCCACAATGGGGGGTGTGGGGGGTGAAGCCCTCCACTTCATTTCATATGATATTGTTAATTTTTGATGTAATATTGCTTAGTAAAAGAAAAGTAAGTGGGGGGCTTCGCCCTCCACACCCTTTGTTGTGGGGGGCTGTGCCCCCCACACCCCCCCTAACTATATATTCTAACTCCAGGGTCGCACTGCAGTGGGGAAGGGGGCATATTCCATTTTCTTGCTAATAATACTTGTTGGGCAAATGAAGTGTCGGGCAAATGAAATTTCAGTCATTTGGTCTCGGGCAAATGGGTGTCAGGCAGATGGGAGTTAGGTCAAAAGAAGTAGACCCATATATATATATATATATATATATATATATATATATATATACATATATATATATATATATATATATATATATATATATATATATGTATATATTGCAGAGGCTACCAACTGTCAACTTGCTAGTCGCAATCAGCCATTACAGTAAGTCATGGCAAATAAATGTGCATACCTGGGATATAATCATGCTCAGCTTTAGTCAATGTTTATGATTTGTACTGGGACAACCTGCCACTTTCCTGGATAATTACATGATAATTTGTCGCTGTTTATTTGTTATGAAGATCTTGACTAAAAAGGGGTGTCTTGAATATAGCTTCCACACGTGCAGCTTAAACTCCTGCTACACAGTGCCATCTGTACACTTGAAAATGCTGAGTGTGTGCAGCTAATATTGAGTACAGGCCTCACATCAGGCCTTTTGCTTCAAATTCCACAACCCCTATATCCAGGCAGTGCAGGCATCCTCTCCACGTGACTGCATTTTGTAAGGAGACCCCTCGTGTACCAAGCTGAATTCAATGAGCTCGTCTTTGGTGACAGATTCATGAATTGCACAAACTTGCTGCAAGTTGAAACTGATTAGTTGCTCTTAGTGCAATGAAGGTTTAATGATTATATTCTTTAACTTCCCCTTATGTTGGTTACATATGCAATTGCATGTTATTATAAAGGCAACATATTCTATTATTTTTAAATACAGAAAATTATTAGTTGGCAATTTTGACTCTGTAAATCACATATGCTATTACCAGTGAAATCTAGACCTATTGATAAAGGTTAATTTATGTCACTTATCCCATAGCTAGTTTGTGATACTGTACTTAGTTCTTTCAGGGAAGCAGTTAGAAGGTTATTTTAAAACTGGTGTTATGAAACTGTAACATAATAAAGGTTAAGTTCTGATGTGAGTGTAATGTAAGTATGCAAATACATTTATCAATATTTCCACGTCTGACAAATAATATTATTTAATTAACCGTATGACTCTGTTCAAGTCTAACAGGTATGATGATGTTTTCAAACATATTACTAAGCTAAAATGGTAATACAACTGAAATCTCCTTGTGTGCCAGTGTGCTTGGAAACAGGGGTATAGACAGGTTTTTTCCAGTTTGTACTCTAAGATGTAGTTGTGGTGCCCCTGCCTTATTATTCATGCTGTCCCACCCCCTTCCATTTTAACCCACCCAGACTTTGTGACCAGACTATCCCCAGACTTCAACACAAACGGCAACCAGGAAAGTTAAAGAAATAATGAGCCCACTGTTGCTAGCCCTCCACACAAGGTATAGCAACCTGACATGCACCTCTCTGAGTGGAGCCAGTTTTACACTAGGTGGGATCCATGTCAAAGCATGTACTAAGCTTGTGTCAAAATCCACTTTGCAGCCTGGAGCATGGAAGTTGCCAGGTATCCTTAAGTTCATTATATTTTTTGTCACATGCATTAACACTGCACCTGACAAGCCAGGTCTCCAGTAAGGTGCACACCATTCCAGGCAAGCTAGGTCTATAGTAAAGTACATTGATTTTTTCACATATGCAAACAAACTGACACTGCCCCTGACAAGTCAGGTCTGGCATTAGATGTACAAACCTAGATGCATTGCACACTTGCTACAAGAAACTGGAGGAACATTGATTAACTTACAGGATATCTTTGGGGTGTTGGAAGAAACAGAGCACTCATGGATAAACCCATGTAGAGACAAACAAGGCTTGCAGACTTCACACAGAAGAACCCACAGTCAAGAATACAACCATAGGCAAGCACTGTGCGATGGCAACACTACTCACTGTGCCAATGATCTGTTGCTAAATGTCAGACTGTGGCACCAAATGCAGATAAACTAAGGCCACCAGGGACAGCCTTTGAAAGGCTATACTACTGTCCTTCAAAATGTCATTACAAACCAAAACACTAACACTAAGACTGAAATTCTGTCCTCAGTACTTCCACTGCAGCACAATTTTAAAAGATTCTAAAGTTTGCATATTTTAGAGCTCAGCATTGAAGCCACTGCATGTTGAAAATGAAAAATAAAAAAACATTTTTCTAGTGAAATAGTACTTATATCTATAATAACTTTGGAGCATTTCTGCCTGGGCCACTGCTGCAAATAGGATCAATCTCAGATGCCCTCTTCTTATAAACAAAGATAGATAGATAGATAGATAGGTAGATAGATAGATAGATAGATAGATAGATAGATAGATAGATAGATAGATAGATAGATAGATAAAATACTATTTATTGATGACATAAGGAAAATTTACCCTTATTCTGACATTAGTTTTACCCGACATTTTTGCAATGGTCAGATAGCCTATGGTGGAAAGCATACATTAGAATTTTGTTTTGACTGTGTCTGGTAGTTGGCACAGAGGATTAATTCAATTATTTGCAGTTTCTGTGGTATAGGGCTTGATTCCCCAAGTTCTCATTTGTCTACTGAGTGACCTTGAGCAAGTCAATTAATGAGACATTGCTCCTGGATCTCCTCTGAAAAGGGACTATGTGTCCAGTTCATCATGCCCACACCAACAAACTGCAGCACTCATGACAGATACACTACACATAAAAAATGGATGAGCTTCTTTTCAAACTGAATTTATAATGGCCACAAGCTGAAGAGGTTTATGCAGTCCTTTATGTTGTGTTGTTACCCCCTCCCCAAAAAATTAGAAAAGCGTCTTTCTATCAAAATACGAAAATGAATATCAATAATTATTATCGAATCAAGAAAATTATATATATATATATATATATATATATATATATATATATATACACTCTACTCAGATTCTTAAATCAATTATTGTAATTTCCAGCAAAATAACAGAAGAAATTAACATGAGACCAACAAACTGCACTACAAGAATTCACACACACACACACACACACACACACACACACACACTCACACAAGCACACACAAATCCCACATAAGTTATCTTCATGAATTTGGCTTCTAAAGCTTGAATTTCAAATTACTACTTTGGATGCTGAATTCATGATTAACTTGATTTGGAGAGAGAGCTTGCTGTACAGTAGTCCAGATTCTGCCCCCTCTCCCCTCTGGCAGTACAGAAGTACTGCATTACAGCTGAATAACCACTGATCAAAGCAATTAAAGCACACATAAAATATATAATGAAGAATCACACACACACATACACACACACACATGCACACACTATTAAACACTTTGCCTACTGAATAACAAGTTACCAACTTGCACTACCCAAAGGTGCTCACGTGTGCTCCTGCAGGTTTAGGCAGCCTGATATGCTTGTCTCTTCCTCTTTAACTCATTAGCACTTCTCAGCTCTGGAATGTCACACATCTAGCAGACTACGCTAATTAAAGAGCATTTTCTGAAAAAAAAATCAAGTTAAAATATATAATGCAAGCAATTGTAACAATTTTAATACTTGTAAACCCAGAATGATATCTGTCTTTAAAAGTTTCACAAATTGTCATTTCTTGAAAACTACACACCCTAAACACTTATCACAACATTTTTATTGGCCAGATATGAGCTTTCATGTGACAGCAAGATATTTTCTCTGACTGCTTGTTTATTGAAATATTTACAAAAAAAAATGAAAGTATGCTTAATTAGCTATAAAGGTAATACTAAATAAAATATTTCTAAAGATGTACAACTTACAGTACAAATATAAATGACAGATGTCATCAGCATGATCTACTGTTTCACTGGATGCCATGTGATGATTTGTAAGTTATTTGCTTTTAGAAATACTTACTACAGGTGGGAATGCTGGACATATGCATAATCACTGACAAGCAAATAGCAATATATCCAGTATATTGCACTGTAAGTGAATATTGACAATACATTTTTTCTGTCAACTACAACTGGTTTTCATACCATTCTCTCAATAAAATGTAACTCTCACACACCTGTTTTTTAAAATATGAAGGTAAATGTCAAACTATGAAGAGCAATTGAAAAGAAATGAATATTTCCACTGTAGGCTATTCTTCCTAATATTAATCGACAAGTTAACTGTTTAAGGAAGCCAGTCTGAAAAGTGTTTGGATGCTGTTATGAGCTATGAGTGTTAAATAGAAGTAGAAAAAAATGTTGCCCGTTCTAAACTGCCTTTCTGCAGAAAGAGAGAAAAAAAAGCACAAAAAAATATCTAAAATATTTAATTTTCCTGACTACAACCTGCAAGAAAACCACCACAAAAGCGGCTGGCAGAGCAACCAAACTCTAGAGCCCAGCATTAATAAGTAATCAAGATTATTGGCTTTTGATTCAGCTGCAATAGCGTGATAATGATCAAAACAGAAATGGCAAATCACCACGTAAAAGATTCATAAGCTCAAACAGTAGCGCTGATAGCTGCAGCAGTATTTAATTGAATTAAACAGCCCGCCAAAACAAATACAGTCTGCAGATATACCTCTCAGCCTCTTAGTGCAAGAAATCTGGACAAAGCCTGACATAATGGGGGGGGGGGGCAAAGACACAAAAAAGGGGACACATTTTATATAACAAAAAAGGCAAACAAACATGTTTGCTTGCTTAAATTGTTTAAACCCTAGCAGGAACTAGATATACAAACAAACAGCTGAGGAAATTAAATAATTTAATGAAGTTGAGGCTTTATGACCATTTAAATGAAGCATGATGTCAACTTTATAGTTAGTTGTTTATAAAACAATATGTAACCACTGAATTTGGAAAATTCAACTTAGCTGCATGCTGTCTTAACAAAGATTTTGAGGAAGATGATAGCATTTGTTGGAAACATCTGGGATAGTGTAGCTTCTAGCACAAACCAATAGTTTTTAACCATGTTTGCTATTCCTGTTCTTTTCTCTGTGTATTTCTGGGGATCTTTTATGTACTGTAACTTTTCTAGAAATCCCTGAATCAGTGTCATTCTTAAAGTATACTTTCTGTTTTTTTTATTGGGTTATATTATGCCAGTTACTTCTATAAGAGCAGGAAGTTAGTTGCTTGTGTTGAAAATAAAATCGAGATTTAAAGGGGCCAATCTGGAATTCATGGCACACTATTATTTTGAGGCCAAAAGCAGGAAATACTGAGGAATTTGGTACCACTGAGAGGTATGACTTGAGGACATATAGGCTTATAGGTAAGCCATCCTTATGCTCTTTCCCTGCCATTTTCCCTTTACTCTATATCTTATTACATACATGCAGATAAATCACATAATTTATTTTTTAACTCAAGGTTCCCGAGAGAAATGCACCTAAGGTCTTCCTTTTTCCTTATCCAGTCTGCACCAAGAGCCTTCATGAGAAAGCACCTCATTCCAATCATGCTATACATGTACTACACCTGTGTAAACAAAACGCAGAGACCAGTGATGTTTCTTGAAGATCACCGTATCTACTTATTTACAGATATATGCCTCACAAAAATAACATTATAATGAACATAACACATTTTGAGGAGCCTTTTCTGCAATAACACTGGAGATATTCAGTCAGAAATAATTAACGCACATTTTTACCTGTCATGGCTTGGAGAGAGGAAAATGCAGTGGGCAGTGTTGGCTCCAGGATCTTTTTTTTGCCAAGGCACAATAGGTGCAGAATAGGTAGCTGATGGGGAATGCTATAACATTACCAATGATGGCAATTTTAGCAACATATTAAAAACTACTGATTTGTCAAGTCCAAGGATAAATGAATTAAAGAAATGGAGTATGCCAACACTTCATCCAAACCATTACCCTGATATTATATTTCTGGTTCACTGAAATAACACTAACTGAAATAATTTAGATCTGAATGTTTTTGTTATCTCAACATATCTCTCAACTTATTGGTCAAGAATTCTGGACAAAGCCAAACATAGTGTGTGTGTAGGGGGGGGGGGGTAAAATTGAGAATAATTTTAAATATTACTCTAATTAATTTCAAAAGTTGTAACCAGCAAACTCTACAAAATTGCGTACTCACAGTCAAATAAAAACGACAAAATGCTGCACGGAAGTCACAGTGAATAGTTTTTAATCCTTTTTAGTGCTTTTATTCCAAAAACTAAATGCACTTCTTCAGAAATATTAAAACAACTTCCTGAATACATTTAAAAAGCCAAAAAAGGTGCCAAAAAGCTTAAAGTGACAGTGCTTAGAAAAAAGTGTGTGTACATAACACTGCAAACCAAATTCACAAATAATTTAAGTTAAAAAGATAATGTCAAACACCTAGTAAAAGTAGAAGAAATAATTGACAATTAAGAATAACATCCTAAAAGTAGTATAATTTTAGAAATCATATATGGTAAAATAGATACATAATCAAATACTAGCAGCTTTAGGTTTAAGTACAGGTTTAATGGAAATAAAGTCATTTATTCCAGGGTAAACCTCCACATTCAAAAGTAGTTGCAAAAAGCTCACTTGCTCTAAATGGAACTCCCAATCACACTATAACAGGCAGTGGGACTTTCTCCAAAACTGTAAAAACAAATTTCTTAAAGTCTTTACATATAATAGATTTTTTTTTTTATAGAGCAGTTTCATTATGTTCCATTTTAATCACATAAACATACTTGAAAATTCTTTTTCTCAATGCCCCAGTAGTCTTGCCAATATAAAATACTGTATAAGAAGAACAAAAGACAATATAAACAACCCCTTTTGTTTCACAATTATAATTGCCTCTCACTGATAAAATTGGGGTAACCTGCCACAAAAAAATATGTACGTTTTAAAATAAATGTGCATTGATTGCAGGTGCCACAGCATTTCATTCCAGCATTTCTAACTGCAACATCAATGCAATCTCTGTTACTTTTAAATAAAAGCATTACATTCTGTTTCTGTTTCACACTGTGACATCTGTGCAGTGTTTTGTTGGTTTTATTTGCCTGTGAGTATGTCGTTTTGTGGAGCTTGCTGGTTACCAGTTTTTGTGTTGTCTGAGTTTCAGAATGTCACCGCTTGATTTATTTACTCAGTCAGATACAGCTTGTGCTCTTCCTGGAGGTTCACAGTTGAACTTAACTTGCCTTTGGGTTGTATTGACCAACTTAAAGACCAGGTCGCTACTTGCTTGATGGCACCTAATGCTTCAGGTACTTGAGCTTTTATTGACTTGAATATCGAGACTATTGGTAGTGCTGTACCTGATGGAAACTTTAATTCAGTAATAATTAAACCTTTGACTTATGCAGCAGCTGTGCACTCTAGAGGAGCATGTACAGAGCACAGAACTGAATATTATAGCAATGATGCTGATGAAGCCCATGCAGCTAATGTAAGGCTGGACAATTTTAACATCCAGAACTTTTTAGAAGTTAAACACAACTTTAGTGATTTTGATTCCAAACCAATAATTTAAGAGGTGAATAGCAGCAATGATTTAACTTTGAAAGAAATGATAAAATCATTTGAAACATTATCTATCAATTAAAAAGCTAAACAGTTGGATAATTTGTTTTTGAACTTCTGTATTCATAAGAAGTGTGTCCCCAAGGCTTTTTTGCATTTTTAAATACCCTAATGGGATAATTGCTGGTTCCATTTTCCATCAAGATCTGCATAAACTCTTTCATAAAATGGGTATTAAGTTAATGCAAATTATGGTACAGGACAATTTATGACAAATTACTAAGCTCGAGGAAGAAATTTGGAGGTTGGACAACTGTATTAAGGCAGGCTTGCTTTTTGACTACCATCAACAGAACTTGGAGTATACTCTTGAAAAGGTAGCTAACTATGAGCCTACTGCATTTAAATATATACAAAAGAAAATTTAATGAGATGCCAATGATTACAAAAATAGGTGTGTATACCCCAAACCACCAGAGAACAAGGACTGTGGTAATTCTACTTTGTATTATAAGCATGGGCCACTAGAGGATGACAAAAATAATGGCAATGGTGATGGTTGATGGTGGACCAGACTACATTGGCTCAAGCAGATCTAAGAGGATACAGGAAAAGAGTGGAAGAAATGTGAAAATGTCCCCTAATCATCATGATGGCCATTTTGAGCAGAATTTTCCTAAGTGCAATTACTGCAACAGAGAATTTCAGAGACAATGAACTTAACTGGTCAATTCCCCTTTGAAGGCCACATGGTCAATAATATAGAAGTTTGCAAGATTTACAATTTTTCTTCTTTAACAATCAATGCTACATATGGATCACTATTTCAAAAATACCTTAAATTTGTGCCATCAAGCCAACCGAAGATGGCTGACCTGCTCACGTGAACTTAAGCATTATACAAGGAAGCTCAACTTCAAGATAATTATGAGCTTAAATGAAGAAAGCCAGAAAGGCAAGGTTTTAAGTAGGAGCAGTAAATACAATCCACCACTGGCACCACCTATCTTTTTATTTGAACACTTATGTGAAAGTAGCATTAGAAAGTGGTGTGCCAAGAAGAGGCATTGATATTACAACCTTACCCGAAAAGGAAGTGAATTGCTGTTATCACTATGTAACAACAAAAATGTATGAATAATGAGACCCAATGGGGGGGGGGGCATTTTGACTGACAGATTTCTTTATTCATCCAAGATGTTGGAATATCTGAACAACAGAGAGTTCTTTACCTATGCTTCTCAAATGAAATCAATATATCCTATCTTGGCATTGATTTGACGGTAGAAAATATGGACATTACATACAACTTGGATATCAAGACCAGGGACTTTCTTACTGTGAAGAATCCCAGGAACCCTGCAATTTTTGGGATCCCTTAAATACATAAATCTGTGACTGAATTCCCCCCCCCCCTTGAGATGTATAGTGGGGTCTGCAGACTCTAAGACTGAGCCATTCTCCAAACTTGTGGATTTTAACCTCAAGCAATTTTATGAGCATAAGATGCACTTACTTAAGGACTCCTAGCATTTCCTTGAAAGTGTGGCATTCTTGCCATTTATACCAGATGGCCTGTTTGTTACTACAGACATTAAAGATCTCTTTTTAGTAATACCCAAAAACCAGGGCCTGGAATGGTTTCTAGAAGCTATGGTCAAAGGGGCAGACTTGAGCAGTAATGACACCAGTTTGATTTACCAGTGTATGGAGACTGTGCTCACTAGCAATTTTGTCTACTTCGAAAGTGAATATTACAAGCAACATAAATGAGCTGCTATGAGAGCAGCCTCTTCATCCATTTTTGCAAATATGGTACTTTGGACTTGGGAAACCAACATTGTCTTCAAGTCTCTTTTTTTCTCTAATGTTGTGAGCTATATGAGATATTTGGATGATATCTTCATTCTGTGGAGAGGGAGAGGGAGAGTTACTGAGCTCATGGACTTTAATGAATTTCTCAACGATTCAACTGATTTCTTCCAGTTTACCCAGCAACAGCACAATGGATGCTATTAACTTTTTAGACATTACCATATATAAGAACATGGAAAAGTATGGCTATGAGTCCAGTATCTATAGAAAATCGACTTTTCCCAATGAATTTTTATATTTTGGAAGCCAACATTCCTTGTGCCAGAAAAATAATTTAGTTAAAGGCCAGCTGATTTGCCTGAGTAAGCTTATCTCAGACGATGACATTTTACATAAAGAAACTAACTATATGAACCAACTTTTTAGTGATCATGACTACCTATCTGAGATGTTGGAAGATTTATACAACTGGGTATTGGAATATAGGAGTACCAGATGTCAGTCCCTAGTACGACACTCACACTCATTTCATCCCAAGGAGTCTGCTGATAGTCACAAAGATATGTCCCAAGCCTTTGTGGTTGAATACAACAGGTTCATTTTTTGTCTTTAAAACAGGCAATCAATAGCCATTGGAGCATGTTTTTTGGAACTTTTGGTTGTGTGAGTTGAGTTGAGTTCATCTACAAGAACTGTAAGAATTTAAAACTTCCATTTGAAAGTAACATAGATTGTGTTGATGTTGTAGTTAGAAATGCTGAAATGACATGATGTGGCACCTGCAAGCAATGCAGGTTTATTTTACAAGATACACATTTTTCTCAGCAGGTTAACCCAATTTGATATCAATGAGAGGCAATTATAACTTTGAAACAAAAGGGGTTGTCTACATTGCCTTTTTTTCTTCCTGCCCAGTAATCTATATTGGTAAGACTACTGAGGCATTGAGAAAAAGAACTTTCCAGGATGTTTATACAATTAGAAAGGAACACAATGTAAATACACTATACAAACACTCTATTATATGTAAGGATATTAAGAGATTTGTTTTTATAGTTTTGGAGAAAGCCCCACTGCCTATTGGGGGGGAGGGGTGATTGGGAGTCCTGTTTGAGCTTTTTTTGGCAAATAGTTTTGAATGCAGGTGTTTACCCTGGAATAAATTACTTTAGTTCCATTAAACCTGCACTTAAAGCTAAAACTGCTAGTATTTGATTATGCATCTATTTGATCATATCCAATTGTTAAAATTATACTAAATCTATATCTATATCTATATCTATATTTATATTCTCATTTTCTTTCTTAGCATTTCTAATTACAAATTCTCAGTGACAAACAATTTACAATTTTGGACTCCTCCGTCTCATTTATTATTACTTCATCTACACGCCACATTGCTAATACTTCAATCTTTGACCAACACATGGGCTTGCTCACACAATGAAGCAGACACACACACATGCACATAGATTACCACCACTTATATGACTGGACAACTCTAATATTTACTTGAGATCAAGTGAATGAATCAATTCACAAATAATGTCTTAGAAATGCATCTCAACTTGTTGATGTCAGAACCATGCAGTGCAACACCCCTCTGCCCTCTCAAGAATCAGAAACAAGCAACAAAATGAGGAATAGCTTTTAAATAGTTTTCTTATATTCTTAGAAAGTTGACAGAATAACAAGCTTTGCATTAGCAAACATGTTCTGAATGGTAGAAAATCTGAAACTCACCTCCCTGCCATTATTTAGTGACTTCAATCTGCAACAATTTGCCAAAAAGCCACACATTTTACAGGGGTCAGAACAAAAAAGTTCTCAATTTTTTTGCTCATGAATTATGAACAAAGCCAAAAATAACTCGGGGGGGGGGGCAAAGACTCCAAAAGGGATTGTTTTTAAATACTATTTTTTTTTTATCTGCTGTTAACCAGATAAATACACTGGACAAAGCATTATTTTTCAGTGGTAAGCCAGGAGTACTATCTGAGGGAGGCAAATGGAGGTAGGAGGATTCACCCCCTGTACTTTTAATGATAGGAAGCAGTCCATTAACAGCTCAGAGCTTTAAGGGCCAAACAACTCTAATTCACTGAAAAGGTTAACAAAACAGCAATGGGTGTTGCATGGACATACATTTTCTGAGCAATGACAATTATGAAATTCACTAATCTTCTTCTTCTTTTTCTTTTGGCTTTTCCCAGTTAGGGTTTGCCACAGTGGATCACCTGTCCGCTCATGATTGTCAGTGGAGTTTTACAGTGATGAGTTGCCAGCCCAGCACCCAACCTTCCACAGAAGGCACACACATGCACCCACTCACACCTAGGGCCAATTTAGATTCCCCAATCCACCTACAGCATGTCTTTGGGATGTGGGAGGAAACCGGAGCACCTGGAGGAAACTCACATGACCACAGGGAGGACATGCAGACTGTGCACCAAAGGTACCCCAGCCGAGGATCGAACTGGAGAACCTCTTGCTGTGAGGCTGCAATGCTAACCACTGCACCACAACAGCTGCCCTATGAAATTCACTAATGAGTAAAAAAAAGAAAAGACGTTAGGGAGTTCTGGCAGTTAGTGTGGAGGGTTATAAGGGCCCAAGCTCTTAATGAACAGGATACAAGGTTTAATTCTTTCTACCTCCACATTTGTCACTGTGTAACTATGAGCAAGACACTTAACCAGGCAGTTTTGAGTGATGGGGCAGTACACACACACACACACACACACACACACACACACACACACACACACACACACACACACACACACACTTTTCCAACCTGCACCTCAGTCTTTTATTATGCTTCATATCTGTTCGCTTCCATTTCAAAAAACTTACAACAGCCTGTTTCATATCTTTTCTTGCAAGCTGTTCTTCATTTCAAAAACTCACCAACTCCAGGGCAACTTTGGCATTCATGCATGCAAACTCAGTTACTATCCTTAATGGTATCATGGGCAGTAGAGACTATATTTTTCCACTACTAGCAGTCACTGCTGATGACTTCAAAGCAAGGGTCAGGAAGAGGAGACTGAATGGGTGAACATAAGTGAATTGGAGTAGGGCCATATCACCACAATCTAGAAAAGAGGTGGCATTGCGATGTGCAAGTAACTGGTCATTGCACCATTTACCTGTGATCAACCAACAGATGGGATCAGTCAGTTTTATCAATAACTGCCCTGATGCCCACTTATTCTTGGCACTTTATTGACTATATACACCTCAGATGTCTGATTACAATCAATAGCCATAGGTGAAATAGAGCCCTAGACAAAGGATTATGAGGGGCTCCCTGTTGTGTACTGCTACACTCTGTGCACTGGTAGCCTTCCTTTGTATACCCATTCCTTCCCCCACAACATCCAGTTTACTTTTTCTTTTTCTTTAAAAACTTAGCCTTACTGTTCAGTTTTTCACCGTACTTTTAACACATTCTAACTGGCCAAGACTGCACTATAATGAGTGTGCAGGTAGCAAAGGAAATAATCTAGTGGTCTGTGGGCTGTTAGGCACCCAGACAAAATTGGGTTATAGATAGTCAGAGGTGCATCTTGCAGCACCCCCCAGCCTTTTGATCTAATGATGGCCTCAAAAAAACATAAACAAGGAAATACACTCAGTTTTATTTTTCTTTCAAGGAAAAAAATAAGTTTGTGACAAAAGCTTAATGATTGAAGCTGACACAACATTAGTTCTCAGTAAACTAAGAAAAACATTACAAGAATATGTAAACCATATCTGGAATAGTGCCTGGCTTCCTATTCCTTCAAGGAAAACAATAAAAAGATAGCTCTCTTCTTTGTGCCTATGTGATGTTGGATTGGGATGAAATTAAAGCACACATGACTATGGTGATATATAGTTGATGGTCTGGGGTTGAAACTCAGTGTATCTTGCTAAACCTCACACATATAGAGGGAGTACATGTAGACTTCACACAGAAGGAATCATACTCAAAATCTCCACCAGAGATCCAAGCACTGTGAGATGACAAGGCTACTCACTGCACTACTGTGCCAGTGATCATTTGCTATCACACACATCCTGTCCAGACTGTCAGATATGGTCATTTATTGTATACAGTACTTTTGATTATGATGGAATATTATGATTAACTTGCTAACCTACCTCCAAACACATAGTTATTTTCTTCTACAGGTAGGCAAATACTCATCAATAACAGCAACTTATTGACTGCACATCTTTATTTGTTTATTTATCAATTTATTTCCTGGGGTAGAGCATTAATCTTCATGGACCCTTTTCAGATTCAGACTAGGAATGGTGTCGGGTTAAGTGATTTGCTCACAGGTGCACAGTTAGGCAATGGAGTATAACGGAATCAAACCCTGTTCTTCAGGACAAAGAAAACAGCTCATTAACAGTTCTTTAATCTTCTAGGCCAACTTCCAGACTAGCATCTGATTTTTTTACGAAATAGTCACAGTAAAATATTCTAGCCTGCATCACACAAAACCAAAGCCAGAATAATAACTGCTTAATTAAAACAAATGACAGCAGGGTCAGTGACTTTCATTCACCAATAGCCCCAATACTGAGCAATTACTGCCACTTTTTTGGCTATACCTGCCCCAGCTGATTGAGTGTGATAAAAAACATAGTGGCCACAATAATGCATTTCATGTTTAGCATAAATAGCAGCTACAGTAAAGTATTCCATTTTACTTAAAACAATTGAACGAGTCATGCAAAACCAAAATAATGACTAGTTAACATGAGTACATGACAGCACGGCAGTCACTGTCATTCACAGAGAACCATGATTTCCAACAATTATATCCACTTTGTTGGCCATGAACACCCTAGATATCTGATGGGATAAAATAATAATCACAGTAATTCAGGAATAAAATCAGGTTTAAATTTTTCTGATTGAAATCCTGTAGTAATAAGCTGTATAAGAATAAGAAAAAATTATGCAAAGTTGTAAGAAACCCTCACCCCCTTATTTCAGGACCACATTGAAAAATGCCAGTAAGGAACTCAAAAGAACCATTTGAAAATTTAAAACAGAGTATGAGCTTAAGGTTGCTACAGATACCATAGGAAATTATAAGTTTTAATTTAGTTCTGCCAGAAAATTAACATTTGCAGCAATGTTTTGAGTTCATCCATAATGATATCACATATTCCAATGTCAAAGGTATAGCCAATATATTAATATGTAAATTTAACACTCTTTTACCTCTGCTGATGTCCATTAAATTTTATTTGTTCACTTTCAGTCTAAGGCTTTCTCAGTCACCTGAGGCAACATAAACTAATAGGAACATCTCCTCATTACATTGTAAAGCCAGACCATTTACCTGTTTTTAGCAACAGTTCTGCCATTCTGCAAACAGCAGTAAGACTTGTAAAAAGGCTTACACATATTATTCTCCATTTTGGAGTATTTGTAACACTAGGCTGTTTGGAAAACAGCACAGTGAGCTAACTTTTCCTTTCATTCTTTTTCTTCTTTTAACATAACTAAGAACTCCTCAGAATTCACTCATACTCAGCAGCATGCACACAGTCCCAAGACCCAGAATTTTGAAAGTCAACTAATATTCTTAAATGACAGATACATAAAAGGAGTAAAATAATGAAAATGTTAATATAAATAAAATACAATTTCAAAGCTTTTTGCTTGTTTAGCTATGAAAATATCTAATTGGATGTCGGAGATCAAGCCTACATTGTACCATAGAAACAAGGTGTAAATAAATACCTTCCCTGAGTTTGGTACACCATATAAATGCTAATGTCATATTATTCAACTGACAAAGTATAATAATATGGGAAAATTCCTTGTTCTTACTAAAAGTATCCTTTGCTCTTTTGCTGGCATGATTGTTACTCCATATATTCAGTATTAAAATATGTGGCCTCCCTAATGGCCTACACCACAAAGTACTAAAGAAATATAATTTGCAACTTGAACTTGCAGCCTTGTTAGAAATGTTCTGAAAGTGTATAACTTGGGGGGGGGGACTTTTGCTGTTCCAAATATCCCCTAATGTCTTGTTGAGGTGATAAGAACATGCTATAGCTAACGAAGTGAGGCTTTGGTATCTATTAAAAGAAACATTATTTCACCTACAAATACATTGACATTGTGTATCATATCTCCAGTTATCAGGATCTTGATGATTTTATCATTCCTAGGCATCACTGTTAGTATGTAAGATAATGTGAATTATAAGAAGAGTAAGCATGGCTGTTTAGTATATTTCCATACTGTAATCAAGGCCAAAATATATTTGTCTATCCTAACTACTGCAGTAAAGTTATTGTTTTATTCTCATCAATCAATGGGGCATTTCCACACTAAGGATATAGATCAAAAGTAAGAAAGAAAGAAAGAAATTAAAGGAAAGATAAATATATACAGAAAAAAACTGGTAAAAGCTAGAAATAATAATTTAAGATTCTTAATGCAATAGGTAAGATAAAAAATGTCTTAGATGCAAAATTTTGGACTTCTTGGAAAAGGTATTATCAAATGAAATAACACAAGATGTAAAACAAAAGTAAAGATTATCCAGAGCTACAAAAAAGAAACTTGGGCATGGAAAAGAAAAAAAGTCATATATGATGTGATATTATGAAGAAGAGAAATCAAAACTCATGAATATGAAAAAGCAGCCCCAAAGGTAATTTAAGAGAAATCAAGGCAAAGGTACCCAGATATGGCAAATTTCACAAAATAAATAAATAAATGAAAGAATGAATAAATAAAGAAATAAACAAAACTAATAAATACATGTATAACTAAATAAATAATATCACTAAGGTGGCATGTAACTGAAAAAAGAAGTTTAGCAAGTAAGAAATTAAACAAGCCTGGGGATACAATAAACTCCATGTAGGCTTAGCGTGAAGTCTAATGAAGTTTACATGTTTGTGAGTTGAACAGCAGGGCTAATTGCATATGCATGTTGCACACCCCATTTAAATGTAAACAAATGCAGTTTCATGGCTAGCAACAATGTTGCTGGTTAGGAAACCGTGTAAAGCAACATGGACAGCAGCAGTCATGTAATTACCTACGGACAAACTAGGTCTGTATTTTTGTGCGAAATGCTACAATGATTACCAGGTTTATTAATAAAACAATGTATATAATTCCAGCACATTACATAACAGTGTATACAGTGCAGAGCTGTGTGGAAACCTGTTTCAGGCATACTGAATAAAAGTTGTGTAAATGATCAGTAAGGGTATATAGACTGCATTATAAATAAACAGCCACGGGAAGTGTGTCTATTGAATAGGGGCACACAGATGAAATGTAGGAATGAACACAGGGAAAGAGGACAGGTGAAACCTGGTAATGTACAGCAGATGAGGGCATGTCAATGAAAACAGTTGTAGCATGAACACTAATCACATGTCAACATGATACAGTATGGACGACACAGTGAATATATCTGTAGAATGTACCATCATCCAGGATGATGCCACAATATAAACAAGAAATGATCAACATCAACAATTGGCTTAGCTTCTGGTGTCAGTCCAGATGGATCCAGTATCTTTCAACCTGGAATGAGATGGTTGATAGGCCACACTGATTTGACAGAGATGGTCTGCACCTGTGCTCTCTTGGCTGTCGGATACTAGAAAATGTGCTTGCCACCCCCCCTCCCCCCAATGCCCTCTTAAGGCAAAGTTAAAGCAAGAAAAGTTCAGATGTAAAAAATTTCACTGTAAACAAACTCCAGGTTTTGCTGCTTAATGCTAGGAGTTTTAAACATGAAACTGCACTAGAGGAAATTGTTAACCTGCTAGCTCACCGATTTGGTACAAACGTCACCCCCCCTGAACCCATAGGCCATACCCCAAAGCATACCTGGCAACAGTCCTCTACTGATTATTTCAAGAGAGCAATTCATGTCTATGCTCTCCAAGGCTATAAACAAGGCTTCACTGGTACCGGATAACATCTCAGTTTGCTTACTAAGCAATTTAAAACAGGACCTAGTGGACCCACTTAGCATCCTCTTTAACCATAGACTGAGAACTGCCTTTGTTCCAGCAAAGTGGAAAACAGCAAAAGTAATCCCCTTTCACAAAGTGTGGCCATCAACTGAACCTTGGAACTATAGACCCATCAATCTAACCAGTCTAAGAATCATCATGGACATTATCAACAATGACCTAGGTGACCTTCAAACTCTAGAAACAAACCAATTTGGCTTTGATATGGGTAGATTGTGCTTATTAAACCTAGCAGACTTCTTCGAGAAAGTCACCAAAGACCTGGATAAAGGTAAGACAGTGCATACCATCTAGGGTTGGGAGGGTGGCCTAATGGTTAAGGTGTTTGCCTTACAAATACAAGGTGCAGGGTTTGAGTCTCACAAGGGATAATTGGCTAGGCTTAAAATGTCTCACAAGGGCAGTTAGCTTAGTACTAATCTATGAACCTATGAATCATGACCTGGACTTAGCTTTTGACACAACCCCAAATTGGGTATCATTGAGAAACTCTCCTAGCTGGGGATTAACCCTTACATCACTAGATGGATAGTCAATTGGCTCACCAACAGAACACATATTGTCAAAGTTGGTGACTCAACCTCTACCAGTAGAGCTGTCATCAGTGGTATACCACAAGCATCTGTACTTGGGCCTTTACTGTTTGTAATGTATTTTTTTAGAAGAAGGCCTCTACCAGTAGAGCTGTCATCAGTGGTATTCTACAAGCATCTGTACTTGGGCCTTTATTGTTTGTAATCTATTTTTTTAGAAGTCTAAGCTACAGTAGATGGCCTTTGGCTTAACATGTTTGCTGATGCTTGTAAATTGGGTGCAATTACTGAGTCCAATAATGATGTTAGCATATTACAGGAGGGGCTACCACAGACAAATGACTGGTGCCAAAGCTACCGTCTACAACTAAATGCATGCAAGTGCCATTATTCTTGCTTTTGGCAAAGTTGAATTTCCTGCCAATTACACTATTGAGAACACCCACCCCTTAAGCTCCAACCCAGTGGACTAACACCTGGGAACACAAGTAGATAGCAATCTGAAATTCGACCACCAAGTATCCACAGTGGTAAGGAAAGCCTTCTACTTTGTGCACTACATAAGTAAGGGCATCGCATCCAGGTTGAAAGATATTATAACACCACTGTACTCTACACTCAGCAAAACATTAATAGAGTACAATGCTTCCTATTGCATGTATTTCACCAGATACCTGTTACAGCTGGAGAGACCACAGGGGTTTCTCAACAAGAAAATACAGGGCTTCCAACCCATGCCATGATGTATTTAGAAAGACTGAAATTCCTGTTACTATACTCTGTATTATATTAGCTTCTGAGAGGTGACTGGTGCCTGGCCTACAGGGCAGTCTCAGACCCTGCCCTGATGAAAATACTGCACATCCAGAAATCTAATAGCAGAAAATGAATTTGCTCTAGGGATCTTAATCTTGCTGTGACATTAACAAAACATGTTTGAAAGACAGATATATCTACCACAGACTGCCACTTTTCTGGAATAAACTTCCAAACCACATGAAGCAGAACTTCTTGCTGACCCTATTAAAACACTACCTAGACAAATGGATGGGAGACTGCAAATTCACCCCAGGGGTGGCACCCTTGTCCCTCATGAACAGGGGAAGCCAGTGATGACCATAGACTCTCTCTGTGAATTACATCCACCTAAAAAGGACAATTGAAGCTACTTGTGATGAACATGGATAGGCTTGTAAGGGCTGTGGGACCACTAGACTAGTACCGTCCTATGAACCTATGTGAACAGTTCTCAGGGGGCATATTACTACAGCTGTTATAGAAGGAACATGTAATGAAATGGCAGCAGTGGCCATCAATATATTAGCTCACAACACAAATTGTTATACGCTCTTGTAGCCATACTCTACATCCACATCTCAATATAGTATATGTCAATGACAGTAGCATTGACATGTCAAGTGATCATAGGGTCATAAAATACTATTAGGCTGATGGCCAACTTTACATGACATCCTAGCCATTATTATAAAATGAAAGTAAAAATGCCTATATGTATATTTTTGAAGATAGTAAAACTATTGGGCATATGTGTATATTTGTTGGATTGCATTATATTCTGCCACTGTCTATATGGGACATGTGCATCACACCATGACATGCAGTGGTCTGGGAATGGCTTGCATAGGCTCATGGAAGGACTCTGCATCTTGAAGTGTATATGCATATGTGACATTAGGGCATCATTCATTCCTCTGCAGGAAGGATTCCATTTGGCCAGAGGACAAAGGAGGATGTGTGAAGCTATGTGAATGGTACCAAAAGTGGTAGTGACATGAAAAGCTATTCCAAAGATCACACAATGACCATAATGTACTAAGAACCAAACACATAACAGTACACTGAGCCTGATATTATTATTACACCTGTGTAGCATAGAATATGAATGCCATTTAATGTCACAGTAGCAATGCTACAAATGTCTGACTGCAACACTGTCATGTTACAGTTTATAGAGTATGATATTGTTATTATATGCTGAGGGAACATGTTGCCAGGACTGTAGGGCATGAATGTGGAGTCACATCCCTGTGTAAAATTGTCTCATAAGTGATAGTTGTATGTATAAACATGCAAGTAGCTCGCTGTCATATTGCATCTATATGTGTAGTTAAAGTAGATTGCAAACAGAGTAGTTAATGTTAATGTCATAGAACAGGTTTAAATTGAATACTGTCAGAGTGCATGTTGCAAAGGATATCATTGTATGCTACAACCAGATGTTGGGAGTAGTTTTGAAAATAACTGTGGACTCACATATCATTTTTAACACAAGGACCAGAGCACAATTCTAGCTTTTATAGGTCAGAGAATACTTTATAGCTAATGACGTCAGCAGAGGTGAGAGGAAAATAGTATTAGCAGAATCCCACATGCTGGTGTAAAATGCTCTCTCTAATGTCAACCAGGTGAGCAAATACACACAACATACACACAAGTTGATTGCAATGAGAACAGAACCCTTCCTATCTAAGTATAGCAGCTAGAAATATCCATATTTAATACAAGTACTAGAGCACAAGTCTGACTTGGAAAGTGTCAGACAACTACTTATAAGCAATGACATCAGCATTGTCTGGTGAGAGAAAGATGGTAATAACAGTATCCAACATGCTTGTGTAAAATGCTCTCTTTAATATTGAGCAAGTGTACAAACACGCACACATACAGACACATACAGACACACAGACACACACACACACACACACACACACACACACACACACACACACACACACACACACACACACACACACACATTGACTGCAGTGAAAACAGAACCCCTACCTATTTAAATACACCAACTAGATACCTCTGTATTTAATAGAAGCACCAGAGCACATGTCTGACTTGGAGAGTGTCAGACAACACTTTATAAGTGATGACACCAGTAGTGCCTGGTGAGAGAAAGACGGCAGTAGGAGTATCCCACATGCTGGCATACAATGCTCTCTCTCTAATGTTGTGCAAGTGAACAAATGCACGTATACACACCACACATACATACACACACACACACACACACACACACACACACACACACACACACACACACACACACACACACACACACACACACACTCCCACACACACACACACACACACACACACACACACACACACACACACACACACACACACACATGCACACACGCGAGCGCGCGCGCACACACACACACACACACACACACATTGACTTCAATGAGATTAGAATCCTTACCTAATGAGGTACACAGACTACAGAACTCAGGATTTAGTGCACGCACCACAGCACAAGTCTGACCTTTATCAGGCTGCAGGACACTTTATAGTGGATGACATCACTAGATGTTTGATAGAGGATGTTGGGAAGATTGCATGAAATCAATGTGAAGGCATGTCCAACCGTAAAAATATTAGTACTCCATGGGACTGTAGTGATTGCTACAGGTTGCACAATTATGCTCTTCTGACTAGACAAACACACAGAAACATGCACACACTACTTGACTGCAGTGAGATTAGAATATCTACCTAAGTACACAGATTACAGAACTCAGTACATAATGGAAGTACCATGACACACGTCTGACTTTTACAAAGGCTGCAGGACAACTTATTGTGGATGACATCATCATTGGATGTTTGAGAGAAGATGTTGGGAGGCCTGTCTGAAATGGATAACTAGCCTTGTACAACTGTCAAGATATTAAAGTTATGCATATTACCAGACTAATGAGTGTGCAAAGTGTAGCATTTGCTGTTATGCTTCCAATGTGCAGGTATACTTTAAGAGACAGCTTTATAAACTATATGCAGACAGCTGTCCACATTACTACAAGTATTGAAAAATCTGAAGGTGTTTTGTCATTATAAAGATATGCAGGGTATATAAGAAATCATCTATTTATTTTTGTAGTGCAGTATACATATTTCTGAAAATGTACTGAGAGACCAAGTTTGAAGTGCATGGATAGAGGTGACAGATGGCTGTAGTGTGTGTGTGTCTGTGTGTGTGTGTGTGTGTGTGTGTGTGTGTGTGTGTGTGTGTGTGTGTGTGTGTGTTGTTTTATATGTACTTTTATGGGATGAAGACTAAATGGACAGTAAATATAAGTATTACATGATATTGTGCACTTTTTGTAGCATAGTGTCAAGCAGCTGGTTTGCATGATCAATGGCAAAGTGTTTGCACATGCGAGATACACATTTCTACTGCTTTCCCTGTTTGCGTGTAGTTATGTCATGAGGAAATGTGAGCCTTAGGGGTAAAATTATCAAAGCTGTGAGTACTGAGTGTATGAAACACACATGCTGCTTAGCTGACTCTGTGGCAGCAGGTGTAAATAAATTGATACATTTCTTTTGGATGATATAGTATTCAAATCCAGGTGTATACAATAGTTTTACATATGTATTTATAGTGAAATAATTCTTTACTCTACATGCACTGTGTGTTACCTTAGCTCAGCCTGTTTAAGCAGCATTGTTTGGAGGCAACCATTGCATTGAAGGGCCATTCACTGTTGCATGGCATTGGTGCATGTTGTAAACTCTTTGCAAACACAAAGGGCAAAAAATGAAGTGCTCCATTGCTGTTTTTTTTTTACTTATGTGTGTTGTGTGTGATTCTATTTTTTGACCAGATTAAAGGTGTTAAAATGGGGTACATAGCAAAGTGTGAAATGGGGGGGGCAAGCAGAGGGAAGAGCAAAGGGAAAGAAATATATGAATACACAGGGCGGGAGGTAGGAAAGAACCATAGCTATCTACATCTTCAACAGTGTAACATGAAAATTTGGTACAGAATATTAGCTGAATCAACAAACAGGGGTGACAACAATGCAATCATGTATAGCCAATTGGACTGAATCAAGTGTGTCAAGAAGATGTGTGTAAAGTGGAGAGCCATGTATGGGATGATAGTTTTTTTTTTTTTTTTTTTGTGGGAAAGGTGCCCATTTATTTTTTATTTTTTTTACTTCACTAAGAGATGAATGTTGGGTAAGGTATGTAGGTATTTCTGGGTCAGATAAATAGGGTAGGTGAGGAATATGCAAACAAACAGGACAAACAAAACAAGAGAGAATAACAGTGAGGGACACAAAAGGTTGGGGTACACCACAATTGGGGTTAGGGGGGGGACAACGGATGCCCATGCCTGTCAATCATGGGGACAGAGAATCTAGTCCTCACCTGCAGGACTGTCTTTACCATCCTCTTATTCCATTGGCTCTTGGAGTGCTTGATGTCCTCTTCTATGAACCATAAGGTAGAGCAGCCTGTCCATCTGGTGTAGGCATGTACCAGTGGTGCTGTACATGACCCTATGCACCAACCCTTGCATCTCCTGGCAGGTGACAAAATCTCCACTTCTGACAGTACTCCCTGAGGGTACCACAACACCAGCTGCCAGTGTAGAGAAACCCTAGGGTGCAGGCAGTGCAAGGTTAGACATGTTGTGACTTAGACATGCTGGGCATTGTGACAGGGCTGGTGGAGTGGGGGCAGGCTGAGCTACTGGTGTTGTTTACCTCCCTGCGCTCTAAAGGATTTTGTGATTTGGCAGAAATGGATGAAATGGAAACGTTTTGATGACACATAGAAAAAAAGGAAGGATAAGGGTTGGGGGTGATAGAATAAATGAGATACAATTAGTACCATTATATGTGATGTGCAATGCTTTATCACAATAGTAAAGTATTTTATCTGAAATTTTACATTTAAGTATACTTCTTAACAACAAACTATAAGTAAGGACTGCTCAAAGTAATCATTGCAATGTGCACATATTGTACATATGCTTGGTCCAATTATACAGGTTAAGTTAACGGCAGGGCATTTATGCCAGTTGTGTAGAAATTAATTTATGTAATATTTTTAAAGGTTTTTGCTATTTTGCTTACTTGTGGTATTTGAATCCACAATGTCTCACTACAGTATTAGACTTGATTCCAACAGTTGGCTTGTGCTACAGACTGAAGCATGCATGCTTGATTTTACAGTTAGGATACGCATGCTTATTTTGATACAACTGTTTATTAAAGAAATGAATTTAAAAACTAAAATAATACTTCTCTTTTGCTGCATACATACCCCTTGCTTCCTTCAGTCTGTCTAGATGCTCAGCCTGGACATCTCTATTCACCAAACTCTTTGCTTTGGCTGTGGAATAAAGAGAAGAGAACAAGAGAAGAGCATCATGCATACCAATCTTGTCTAAGTGCAGTTTTGTGTTACTACAAATTCTCTTTATCAGTATAGTTACACAACAGTGGGATGTCAGCAGTCCTAAACTCATCCAGCCACTGTTTGAGTGTATCCCTCTTGCACCTTTTCAGGTCATTAAAGTGATTTCTACACAGTTCTCCAGTGTGTGGAATGCCAGTTGCACTGGAGACAACCTTGACCAGACTATTCCAAGTCTCAGACTTGTACTGGGAGCCAGTACATTCACCTGCAAAAGCCTGTAGCTGTGGCACTTTACAAGGAGTCCAGTGAAGATACTAGATTCCTCAACATCCCACCTCTGCACCTTAAATTGGGCATCTTTCCTTCTATCACCAGACATGTTCAACCATGGAGAAAAGCATTCGCTAAAATGATTTCCTAACAATGCTTGTTATTGCATTTACTGGTAGCATGCAAACCTGAACGATGATATCAAGTGCATTTGTATAATGTTAAGTAGACAACAACAGTGTCATACAGAAAAAAAAGCAGTTTTGGAAATCGGAAGGTTAATCTTACACTTGGCATTTGTTTGAGGGCTATTTGCTACTGTAACTGTTAGGTGAATAAACTTTGCAGACATGTGCTTGGGTCATAAATTTCATGACCTAACACATTTTTGTTTTGGCTTTATACACTGATAAAACTGATTTTTACAATGTGGGATACAAACCTATTAAATAAGAGAATTCTTCCACAACTGTGATTTTCCATCCCTGCCAAGGAAGATGTGATTCTCCAGCATACTCATGAATTGTATCTATAACTACACATGACAGAGTGAGGGGTTAGCCATGTATGTGTGTGACCTGACAAGGTCCTAGTTTGTATACATGTATGTGTGTATGAGTTTTCCTTGAACTCTGAAGGCCATCCAAGGCCAGATAACACAATTATAATTACAGAAACATAATAGTCATCATACCCTTATTCATACATATAATACATTTGAGGGCCACTGCTATACATGCTTATTGTTATTTATAATTATGTTTAACATTTTTTACAGGATATTTAATATAATGTGAAATGGAGCAACAGTAAAAATATTTGGAATTTCATGTATTAGAACCCAGGACCATCTGTACTGCAACCCTACACGTACACATGCTGCCACAGGAATAGTTAAATAACAGTTGTATATTTTCCTATTCATTATTAACTTCTGTCTGTTAACCACAGTATACCACAACTTACTGTGTTTGTGTAGTCCCTACCATACTTGATAGAATGTATCTGTTTTTAAATTTTCTACTGTCGGCTTCTTCTCTGCAGGTGTTGAAGAAGATTGCTGAATGCCATGCGATATTGCTTACCAGTGTTGTGTAGTAGAAAGCAAACGATGTAACAATGTATCCTTCTTGAAACTGAGAATGTCTGCATCCTGTCTGCTTCATGTGTGGGCCATTAGTACAGGTTTGTGTGATGGTATGCATCGTGCAAACAAGACAAGGAAGGCTAAACTTGTTTTAGCCTTGTGAGCAGTGTTTATTAGGTTTCATACTTAAAAGAGAAAGGTCGGACTTGATCGACAGGTACTATATGCTGTGTGGATCAATGAGTTTAGCAGATTTGTTACACACAGGTGATTCACAGGTGTAGTTGGTATTGGTTATCAAATAAGTACATTACATGACATTTATTTTATTTATCCATTTCCTGTGTTTGCACTAAGCCGAGTGCCATGCAGTACATTAAAAAAAAGAAAAGAAATCTATATAATAAACACTATAAGATATATGTTAATACGCATGCAAGATTTTTACACAAGTCTGAATATGAACTCTAACACCAATGAACCTTCAAAACACAGTAAGGGAGTCTTATCCCTCTTTCCCACAGAATCAGTTTTACAGCAGAGAATGAAAATCATTGTGCATACAAGTAAGTCCTTAGAGACAAGTTGGCATAATGGTTAAGGTCTTCTCTCCCATGCATAAGGTACAAGGTTTGATCCTGACCTCTGACCAATGCCTGTTTGGAGTTTGCATGTTCTCCCTGTGTCTCCATGGGGTTCCTCCCATGATCAAAAAGCATGCTGAATGTTTCCATCTCAAACTCACCAATGAATGGAGCTGTGGGCAGCAGCACAGACTCTACATGGTGCCCTATAGGGGAAGAGCTGTACAGACCAACTGCTTTGGGCATCTACTGTGGTACGCAGTATCCCCAAGATAGAAGAACATGGATCACAGCCTGTGTGCTGTGGAAAAGCTAGCCACTTGATGGTGTAAAATATGGCTTTAGGTGATTCGGTCAAGTTGACTAATATCGCCAAAATGGGCATGGATAGTTACCGGTGATAAATGGATTGAGGACCTGGCCTACTCTGACCTATGCCAGGGACCCATGCTAATGGTGGGAGGGGTATGTGTACCCTTATTGCCCAGTGTGTGCCCACCATAAAGCTCAGCAGCCCTGGGTCAATAAGCTACTGGCTGGCTGGTGTCTAGTTACACAGCCTGGGTTACCTGGGATAGCTCTGTTGAGCAGAAGCTGGATGTAAAACCAACCAACCTGCCAAACATGAACTGATAATTGCTACGCTTAATGTAGGTTCACTGACATGATGCATCTTGGAAGTGGATGACATGATGAGACAGTGCAGCAAAGCTTCTTGGCTTGGGATCCAGACTGTACTACTCAGGAGGGAGACAGGCTAGAAATGGTGCAGAAATTGTGGTGAGAGAGGGGCTTCAGAAGACATTGAGGGATATAATCAGAATTAATGACAGTGTCATTGCAATCAGACTCCACTGTAATGATAGGGCAGTATTCATAATATCAGCCTATGCCCCACAGCAGGGCTGTGATAATGAGGAAATAGTTGCAGGACCTACTAGAAAAAAAAACAGGACAACATGAATTGGTGTTGATAACAGGTGACTTAAATGGACATATCTGGACAGACAGAACAGGATATGAGGAATGCCTGGGTCCACATGGGTGGGGCAACAGGAATAAAGAAGGAGAATCCATTCTAGACTTCTCTCTGGCAAATGGCTTAATAGTAGCCAACACATGGTTCAGAAAGAGACAGTCACAAGGTCATATACAAGATTAGCCAACATGGTAGACTTCCTTCTAGTAAGGAAAAGGCACAGGGATCTATGATTGCATCCCCAGTGAAACAGTCGGCCCACAGCATAAACCACTAGTTGCCACAATGAGCTGCAAGCAGTGGTCAGCAAAGCCTCTAAAGTCAACAGAGATCAGGCTGAAGACCTGGAAGTTGACTGGAAAGAACGTACAGCAGTTCATGGAATTACTCAGGGCTCTAGCACCTCAAGAAGAGGAGGAAATAGGTGGAGTTGAGCAAGAATGGCAGTGTCTAAGAACAGCATGTGTTAGGACTACAGAAAAGATATGTGGCCAAGCCAGATATGGAAATAAAGTACATAAGGAAAACTGGTGGTGGAATGCAGAAGTCCAGAAAGTCATCAAAAGAAAGAAGGAGTGCAGGAAGAAATATGAGATAGTAAAGACTGACCAAGCTAGGAAGGACTACTGGTTGGCTAACAAAGAAGCTAAGAAAGAAGTTACAATAGCAAAGAATAGGGCATTGGAGGCACTCTACCAGCTTCTGGAAAGTGACTCAGTAAGTGGTACAAAGAAATGATATCAGGTTGCAAGACAAAGACAGAAAGATAAAAAAGATAGTCAGACACCTTTCATAAGGGATGCCAGCAACAACCTGCTCACCAATCCACAGGACATCAAAGGCAGATGGAAGGAGTATTTCCAGCAGTTTTTGAATGAAGAAAACCCCACAGAGGTTGTACTACCTCAGAAGCAGCCTACTATGAGTGAAGAAGAGGAGCCCTCCCTAGAAGATTTAAGAACAGCATTAAGGAAAATGAAGTTTGGGAAGGCAGCAGGCTCAGATGAGGTTACACCAGAATAGATAAAGATGCTGGGCGATATAGTGGAGAAATAGCTCCTGATGGTACTCATAGCAGTGTGGAGAGAAAGGCGTATTTCAGATGACTGGAGAATAAGCATACTCGTACCAGTGTACAAGAACAAAGGGGACATCCACCACTATGGGCAGTACAGAGGCATCAGACTCCTATCACATTGCATGAAAGTTCTGGAAAAGCTGATTTGGATACTCAGAGTAGTAGAACGTAAGATGGGAGATGAGTAGTTCAGATTCAGATCAGGATGTAGTACAATTGACCAGATGTTTTCAGTGAGACAGATACTTGAGAAGAAGTTAGAGATGAGGAGAGAGTCCAAATGGGCATTCCTAGACTTGGAGAAAGCATATGACAAGGTCCCAAGAAAGCTGATCTGGGCAGTATTATGGTGGTTTGAAGTCACAGAAACATTGGCAGAATTAGTGCAGGCTATGTACAACAACCCAAGGACTCAAGTACAAACAGGGTCCAGTCTCACAGAGGGGTTCCCATTGGGAGTGGGTGTCCACCAGAGTTCAGCTCTGAGCCCACTGCTGTTCATACTGGCGATGGACTACATTAGGAGGGAACAGATCAGCAAAGTTGCTGTATGCAGACAATGTGGCATTACACGCAGACTCTGAGCAAGAACTTCAGCAAAATATAGGAGAATGGAATGCAAAACTCAAGGCACATGGGATGAAGGTAAGCACAGATAAGATGGTGGTAATGGCAGTAAATTGAGGAAATCAGAAGAAGCTGAGAATAGAGATAGAAGGGAAGATAGGTAAACAGCTTCAAGTATCTGGGAGTGGTGGTTGAGGAGAAGGGAAGTCTGAATGAAAACATCAAATCTAGAAACAGGGGGGCTGGAGCTAAATGGCATAGAGTGTTAAGTGTAGTCCATGACAGAAGGATGGCAAAGAAGCTGAAAAGTAAGCTGGACAAGATAGTGGTGTGACCAGTACTACTGTATGGTACAGAAACCCAGGCAGTAAAGGCAGAACAGTTGAAGAAGCTAGAGTGATGGAAATTACGTGTCTGAGAAGGGTGGTGGGATGCACACTGTGGGACAGAAGAAGACATAAGGCCATAAGAGCAGAAGCCAAAGTAGCTCCAATTGCAGAAAAGATCAAAGAGAACAGATTATGGTGGTTTGGACACGTGTAGAAAAGCAGAAGACAATCTTGTGAGGAAGATTTGGGACAGACAGTAAGAAGGTAAGAAGAAGCAAGGACATCCAGCAAAGAGGTGGATGGATTGTGTGAAAAAAGAACTGTGACAGTCAGGCATGAGTGTTGAAAAAGGCAGGAGTGTGGCACTGAATTGAGAGAGTTGGTGACAGTTAACACAATACCCTGACCCCATGTAGAAGAAAATGGAAAAAAGGGGACTGATGATGATGATGATGATTAACAAGACATTTTATTTCATCTATTTATTTATTTTATTTTAAATTTGTTTACCAGGATAGTCCAACTGGGCTAGTAGTCCATTTTCAGCTGAGGCCCGGGAAGAAAAGCTCCAGAGATAGTAACATAATTAGCAATTAGTTATGCAAAGATAGTAGAACAATTGGTGTTTAAAGCAACAAACATAGATATCAAATGTTACACACACAGTACAGAAAAAAAAAAACAGCAGGTAGAAAGTAAAACATGAGCAGTCCAACAATCCAACCACAACACGAAGGGATGCAAAAGAAGTTTAATGAGGTAAGCGCTTTCACTACAACTGTAGCTTCAATAGACCATGATAGTAGAACATGGTAATTATAAAGCTAAACCTTGCTATCAAATATTACCCTCACATTACAGAATAGCAGCAAGTACATACCTTCACCAAAAATGGCAATTTAAGACATGTAAGTACAGAAATGCAACATTTGTGATGGCGTATGAACTACTGCAGGGAGTGAAAGAGGCAGGAAAGGGTGGTGGAAGGAGATTATCCAGAGGTAATACAGGTGCAGAGTCAGTTATTGAAGAAGTGTTCTTTGAGTAGTTTCTTAAATGTAATGCTGGCGAGTGTGGTGAGTATGTTTTGTGGAATACAGTTCCAGATTTTGGCAATGTGATTAGCAAATAGACCATCACCAAAAGAGTTACAAGAAATGTATGTTTTTAGTAGCAGTTTATTGGATGAGCCAAGTGTACAGGTGGTGTAGAAGGGTTGGGCTAGGCTTTTTACAGCTAGACAGGAGTCTAGTTGATAAATGACATTATGAGCAATTGACATTATGAGCAATTGTCAGTTGGCTGAATGATGGAAGATCTGGTAGTTCTAGCCATTGCAGTTGTTGTAGGGAAGTGTAGTGGTGTGCTCTATTAGGCAATTTAAGCAATTTTGTAGTAGCAAGTGTCTAGTTTTCTAATTTTAGTGAAGATGGAGGAGGCATACAGAAGTGTGGACAGAAGGAGGGTTCTAGCTAGGGTCAGTTTGGTGAGAGGGGTGAGGAATGTTCTCAATCTATATAAGCAGCCAAATTTAATGTGTATCTTATTGACAGTAAGGGCTATGTCCTTGTCATATCTTAATGAGCTGTCTATTGTGACCCCTAGCAGTTTAGTGTTATCTACGGGTTCAATCTTGGTACCATTAGAGGAGAGGATATAGAGGGGGGAAGTGAGTTCTGAGGATTTATTATGTGTGAATATCATAAGCTTTGTTTTGTTGGGATTTAATATGAGTTGATTCTCCTTGAGATATAGTTCTATATCTGAGAAGGCTTGCGGGGTTTTGAGTTATAGTTTTGGGTAGAAGGGGGGCTGTGCAAATGACTGTGGATTCATCTGCATATTGCACTATGGTACCATGTGGGGTGGTTGTGTTGAGTTTATTTGTAAAATGGAGAAGAGTAGGGGGCCAAGTATTGAGCCTTGTGAGACACCAACAGTAATAGGTAGTGGAGGTGATAAGTCATCATGCAACCAAGTAAGTGCTGAGAAAGAAATATGCATGAATGCTAGTTCTTGCAATAGGATCTGGTGGGAAATGGTGTTGAATGCTTTGGACATGTCTAAGAATCTGGAAGAGACAATATTGTTGTTATTTTTGTGGCTGATGATAATATCTGTGAAGCTTAACAGAGCTATAGTAGTACTGTGTTTAAGTTGAAAGCCATGCTAAGCATAGGAGTGCAGGTTGTTTTGTAGTAGGTAGGTCAGAAGTTGGGAATGTATGCATTTCTCCAAGATTTTGCTAAGGAGTGAGACTATGGCAATGGGCCTGTAGTTGTTTATTGCTGTGGAAGGTCATCCATTATGCAGGGGAATGATGTGTGGGACTTTCCATAACACTGGTACATATTGCTCAATGATGGAGTGATTGATGAGAATGGATATTGAGCAGGAAATGAAGTCAGCTCCAAGTTTTAGAAATTCATTAGGGAGTTGATCTGCACAAGAGTTGTGGATTTAAGTTTAAGAAGGAGTTTTCTTTGTAACTAGTCTGGATGGGTTGAAATGAGAAGGTGGATGAATGAAGGTCAGGAGTAGGGGGTATAGTTAGAGGAAGGATATTTAGTAAGGTTTGGATGGAGTTGATAAAATGTGAATTGAATTGGGCTGCTATTGATGTGTTGTTATTTGGGATTGATGGTGAGGGTTGGTGGTTTGGCCAGGGGATAAGAGATGTTTAATGGCTTGCCAGAATATTTGAGTATTATTTTTTTGCTTTAGTTGGATTAGGGTATAGTATGATTTCTTCTCATAACAGGTTTGTTTTTTGGCTAGATTTCTTAGTTGGCAGTAGTTCTCTAAGGAGTGTAGGGTTTTAGTAGATTTGTAGCTTTGCCATGCTCTGTCTCTTTGTTTCATGATAATAATTATATCCTTCGTTAGCCATGGAGTTGGGCTGCTTTTGCCATGGGTTTTTCTGATAGGGGCAAGTGAGTTTAGGATATCTAAAAATGACTTATTGAAATATTCAATGGCTTTGTCAAGAGGAAGGTGCCTTAAGGGGGACCAGTTATGATGTTTAAGGAGGGAATTAAAAGTTTCAGCAGAAAAGTTCTTTTGTTGTACAAATCTGTTTATAGATTGTGCTTTTGGTTGCATTAGCTTTTTGCCTAACTAGGTATGTCAGAGAGTGGTTGCTAAGTGCATCAGGGAGGCAGCCAGTTAGGGTACGGAGGTCAGGGTGGTATGAGAGAATCCAGTCTAGAATAGGGCGTGTGTGTTATTGTGTTTATCAAGTCTTGTAGGATGTTGATTAATTGGGAGAAGCCAAATAGGTTGACAAAGTAAGTTGGACTAGTGGAGGCACATGAGGTCCAGTCTAGGTTGAATTTGCCTAAGATTAAGGTTTCTTGATTGAAGATAAAGGAGGCCCAGCTAAGCAGATTTTCAATGGTAAGGGTATTGTTACCTGGGGAAGATATAAATCTATAATTATAATGGACTTCTTTTTGTCGATGTGTAAATGAGAGACTATGATTTCAGAGTCAGTAGTTAGAGGGGTAGAAATATCTAGCTGCTGGAGGGCAAGATAGTTTTTGTATAAGACTGCAACACCACCACCACGTTTGTGCTTTCTGTGTAATCTACGGATGTTATATCCTTGAGGCAAACATTCATTGCTTTTATTGTGGTCTTTTAACCAGGTTTCAGTAAGTATGGCTAAAGCTGGAGAGTACAGGGCGAGCATTGCTTGGAATTCTGGAACTTTGTTTAGAATGCTTCTTAGATTAATATTTAAGATTAGTAGGTCAGAGGTGGAATGAGAAAGGGAAAGGTGGTAGCTGAGAGAAAACTTAATATTTGTGAGTGGCTTCTGCATATTTGTACATGGCCAGGATTAGGATGTATGTCCCCACAACGATTAAGCAATGAGTGTTGGGAAAAGTGGCTATGTGTGCCTTTATAGGATGTTTTGGAGTCTTTGTGGATTAGGAGTGTATGTTTTGCGTGTGTGGGTATTTTAGTGGGAATAGGTGGCTGTATGTGTGGTTGAACAGCTGTGAATATATGTATATATTGGTATTTAGGCAAGATTGTGGAGGGTGGTGAGTATTAGTGGGAGTGTATGTGTGTGGGAGATGTTGAGGTGGTGATAGGAGTTAGAGTAGTAAGAGGATATGAGTAGTAGGATTAGCAAAGCTGAGAGTGATAGCATTGTGAGTAGTAGGTAAGGTGGGTGTACAGTTATGAGTTGAATGTAGGTGTGTGGTGAGTAGTAAGGGGAAAACAGGCAGGGTGGGGATTGTGGGTGATATTCAGGAGAGGTGAGTGGATGTGGTGTGTGAGTGTGATGCTGTGTGTGGTTTATATTTGCTGGGTTGGATTAGAGGTGGTGTAGGAAATGTGATTGGGTGAGAGAGCAGTGAGGTATAGTTTGTGTGAGTATAAGTGTAAGGAAAGATGGGGTGGGTGGGAATGGGGGTAGGGTAGAGGAGCAGAGTGAGCCTGGAGCATAGAGTAGAAATGCAGCTCTGTCTTATCTCTGTATGGTGTTTGTTCTTCCCTTATATGAGCAGTAATCTGAGACATGCAGTCTGTAAGGCATTTTGTATCATTGTCTTTAAAATGTATGAGAATAGTAAATGACAATATCAGTTTTCAACAAAGGCAGGGGAGTTTAGATATCAGTGAACAGAAACTGAGAAGTGTCTGAGAAGTGTGTGTTGCTCACTTCCTTTTAAAACCTTGATACAATTACTTCAACACTTTGTGTGTCCTGGCTGACACATTCACTGGAGGTAAGGTAGTTTGAATTGCTGCTGTGCTTTCCTTCTACCTACCAGTAATCATTCACAGGTGCACTGCATTAGCAACAAACACTAAGGGAGTGCCTGCACTATCTTTACATCTGATACACAGAACCAAGAATTTGGGATTCAGCAATTCTAATGAGTTCACACCTCATTTGCATCTTCACCATGTTCACATGCCTAAAGCTACACTATAAAAAGGTAACCAAGTAGTTAGGGAACCTGAAGGTGAGGAAACCTATTTATGTGGATAACAGAGAAGATTGCTATTACTTTGGCTTCGTCTGCACAGAAAACTACTGATCTTGATAAGGCATGACTGCATTTTTTAGTTATAAACTGGATATGAAGACATGTGACTAAGAAAAAATATATCTATATCTCTCTCTACATATGTATGTATGTGTGTATATATATATATATATATATATATATATATATATATATATATATATATATATATATACATATGCATTAGCAAATAGAACTTTTATCTGTATGCACTTCTTAGAAGTTTGCCAATGGCATGGCATGTGCATTTTTGTCAGTGTATTTTACTTCTCCGATGCACAGCCATATTTAATTTTAATCAAAAGTGTTAAGGTTACAACTGTTTCTCTTTACTATCTTCTACTGTTATTTCAGTGAAATGTGAATGTCCTATATTTTCAATGACACAGGGGTGGTAGCTTTCTAGGATAGGCCATAGATACCACTAGGGGAGTGCTGGCCACAGGTTGAGCTGACTGGAAATTGCATAAAAATCAATGTTATCTGATAAATGGGTGCACATACTTTGGGGGCAGTTTGTTTCATAGCACTTATAACAATTCATTGATGTTTTATTCCTTTGTTTGGTACAGAAATGTTTTGACTTTTGTTTTATAGGTAGGGGAGCCATGTTCCATCTGTGTGACCTTTGTGTGTGGCTGTGATATGTTTCAACCACATAACCTTTTTTTAATATTTGAATAACTTGAAAGTTTTTTGTTTCTCCCAGGGGGTGAAATTGAAAAACTAATAATGTGTGCTATATCTAAGATAGACTTTCATTTATGTGATATTTATATATAGTGTCCTTCTTTTGTGCTTTGGTCACCTATGATTATGGCACTCAAACATACCAATCCCAGAAATCCCCCTTTAGTGAACCCAAAAACAATCATGCAAGCATTTCGGCAACACGGTGCCTTTCTGCTTGAGAGGTGACATAGGGATATGTCTGGAAGAATGCAAATTTGGAACCAGATAGTGAACAATGTGAATGTTAGTGGGGGATTCAGCTGCACATTTGATCAGGTGCATCATAGGACCACTGACATGATTTAATTGACCTGGAGGAAAGCTGCTGCAGTGACCTGTGGATAGCTGGCTACTGGGGGGGGGGGTTGCTACAGAGCCACCACTAACACCAAATTAAGATTCCTTTCCACTGTCAGGAATCCAGAAACCTTAGTGGAAAGTGCACAACAGCATGTGATTGATGTTGGTGCTGTTGTTTCAAGGAGGACAAGTATGTCACAGGAGGAATTTCCAGTAGGCTCACCTAAGACAATTTTTACATATTTCTTGCATAGTAAAATATTGAAAGCAATACTTAAGTTGGTTTAATACATTTTTGGGGGGAACTAGTTATAGATTAATATAATTAATAACATATATAGTTCATTACACATGGGCTTGGGGTAGATGTGTTATCCACGTTTCAGTTATATTTATGTTAATGGACATATAATGCCAAAATATTCCCCCTCTGTTATTGTTATGATGATAGTTTCCTTATATTTTGCTTAACTTCTTCTAGGACCATCCTCCCTAGCAAGTGTGGAGTCATCAACACATGGTAAGCCAAACATTTTTATTCAGTATTGATGAGCATTTCACAGAAACATTCATCTGTATGTGTCAGGACTGTATGTGTATTGCTGTACCATCTGTGATAGTGGCACCAGTGTTAGTTTGTTAGCATATATTGAATTGCAGTATTGTAGCTATTAATTTCTTTCCTGGATTTTTTGTTTATTATCACAGGCAATCTTGACAGTGGAAGTGTAGAACTCTTACCTCCTGATGTTACAGTATCAACAGACTCTGATGATGGTGGTGGCTAAACACAATCAGAGTTGGGGGTGCAAAGATTGAATCTGACACTGAAGTTGACATTCAGCGATTCCCTATAATTCCATCAGGCACAGCCAGTAGACCTACTAAAATGCATTCCGATGAGCCATCAGATATTGGACAGGTGGAGGATAAGACACTTGATCAGGCAGTGTGGTTATTGTGGCTTCAGTGCCTGTTGACTTTGGCCATAGCCAAAATGCGGGTGAGGTGCCATGCAGAAGGTTTGTCTGGGTTGTTTGGAGGAGGCCTGATATCCATCTTCCACCTGATTCAGGTGTGTTTTTCCTTGCCACTCAACATACATTTAGGGTCATCATAGAGGTGCAGGCATCTTCCAATAGGTTGTCCAAGGAAATGCTTAGGTTTGTAAATGTGGCACAGGCTGATGTGTGACTGCCTCAACCATGTTGTTGGTTCAATGACTTGAATGAATGACACATTGGAATGGGCGATGCCTGTGATGGAACATCTCCTGGGAGGAAGATAGGATCCATGTGGATTTAGGACAGCCACATCATCTGATGTTACCCGATGAGGCTGTGCACAATCATACTTCCATAAAGACTCTACTTCCACTGCTCTGTCAGTGACTAATGTGTGCACAAACCAGACATGGCAGACCATGGGATTGTGCTCCTGAGTATGTTCATGAGTAGAGCTTGTCAGCAGACATCAGCCATGTTAACATAGCAACAGTGCATCTGACCCTGACTATGGACATGCCAGTGCAACTCCAGACAGATCAGTTTATCATGATTGGGGATGATGATGATGAACTGTCACGTTTACCATGCATGGCTCACACCTGATGTAAAGTTAGTACAGTGTTTCACTGTGTTTTTGCAGACACTCACACACCAATGTCACCTGGAGTGCCCACACACACATACACACACACACACACACACACACACACACACACACACGCACGCACATGCACACGCACATGCACACACACACACACACACACACATGCACACACACACACACACACACACACACACACACACACACAAACACACACTCGCACAAGCACACACACACACGCACACACATGCACACACACACATGCACACACACACACACACACACACACACACACACACACACACACACACACACACACACACACAGTTAAATGGGTCAGTTGTGAGGCTTATAGCTCATTCAGTTTCAGTGGTCATTTGATACTTTATCCAAATGTCTGCCTGTTTTTCTTTCTTACTCACATGCACTCACTACCTTTTCTGTCAGCCTAGACCTGCTGCCACCCCCCCCCCAACACGCACACACACATAGACAACACCCTGTGCAAATGGTGATAACTGTGCCATCTTCTTGTTTTCTATCTTTTGGATTCAGGAATGCATAACTAAGTAGTCTGATGCTCAGGGTGCTTAGCTGACTTAATGCTTAGTGTATCTGTTTTGCAAATTGCACTGTTTTGTTGCAGGTTTTTGTAATGTGTACATTCCTGCCAAACTTTTAGATCAACAAAGCTGGTCCAAGCCAGGAATAAAAGTGTGACAAAGGCCCAAAAATGGAAAGAGTTTTTAAACATTGTAGTCTTACCAACTTAGTTGATGAAACAACTGGCTTTGCGTTATTATTGTTATGTTTATTCTGAGGGATATGAAGTCTGAAACTGAAACGTGTATCATTATTTTCTAACTTCACTGATTTTCCGTTACAAACATATGAGGCCAAAATGTGAACATTCATTAAAAATCTGTACATTTTAGACATAAGGCCTATTACTTGATATAGGGCACATATTAATTTAAGTCAATCCTGTCACATCTTGATGTAGTTGCTGTAAAAATCACCCAGCTTATACTTACTTTTATTGCCAAGTAGCAGTACACAAGGATATGCCATTCATTCATATTCTTAGACATTTATTTTTCTGTTCCAAGTCCGACACTTACCTTGGAAATCCAGCAATTGCAAGATTTCTAGTTCAGGGTTGACTCTGTTTGATGCTAGCAGCACATAGCCATTATATGGTTAAGTAAAGGTTGTTTGTGTTGTTTGGCATCAATGTTACTGTATGCATGTGTGTAGGAGAAAGATTTTAGCTCCTTAGGTGGTAAGTGTGGGTGCTATCCATTGCCTCTTGGCCATTGCAAGACCATATTGTGTACATCTACATCTGCCTGTACCCACAGTGGCTGTTGGTCCCCCCCCCCCCCCGATTCGTCACCTGCATGTGAATGTGGTGACCTTGCCAGTGGTGTTGGGATGGGTGCCCCTTCCCCTTGCAGTTCCTGTTTTTTCAGGATAATGTTGTGGAGCATGGCACAGGTGTGAATATTTTAGCACATGTACATGGATTGTATTGCAGGTCTCCTTCAGATGTATATAGGTACTGCAACCACAGCTTCAGCAGCCCAAACACACACTCTATGATATTTCTTGTTTGGGCATTTGCCTCATTATATTATTCTTCTGTTGGAGTGTGTGCATTTCAAATGGCCATCATCAACCACAGTTCCAGTGCATAACCTGTGTCCCCCAGTAAATAACTCTGTTGTACATCCCCCCATAGTACACATCTCATTCAGTTGAGAGTTGTGCCAGATATGTGAGTAATGGTAATTGCTTGTGTTGCCAGCACACACATTCAGGATGATTCCCTTAGTGTTAAACACAACCTGGAGGTTAATAGAGTGGTAGCCCTTGCTATTTATGTATACCCTTCCCTGTTCCCCATGTGATGCTTTTATTTCTGCAAGTGTACAGTCTATGACATCCATGACTTCAGAGTAGTGTGTTAAAGGGTAGAACCCCTGCATAGTTCTGTCTCTATCCTCAGCTGTATGGGGAAAATATATGTATTAACTGTTATGTTACAGCATAGTATTCAGGAATTGATGGAGGATCCTGGATGATGATGCCTGTGACACCCACATCATGCCCCGTATTGGTCTCGGGAAGGTTCTTGTAGCTAAAATTCTAAGTGCTACACATACCTTAGCGACCACTAGGATTGGTCCCCTTGGTTTGCCCTTGCTGTCAGTTGAGGATGACAGAAGTCACAGAGGTCCTGTAGTGTGTTTCTATCTACCCTGTAACAGTCTACAATTTCTACCTCATGCAGACAATGAAAAGTTAAATGGGGTCTAAACACCCTTTCCCTTCTTGGCTGTGGTCTATTAGCAGCAGCAGCAGCATAGACATGGGCCTGCTGCACATACACATGAATAAGAGCAAGAGCAGTCCCTTACATTCTTTCCATGTAGGCTAATTTCTGAGGCTGTATTCCTATAGTTTTTGGAATTTGCAGGGGAAACCAGCACTGAGTCTACACAGTTGCTTTATAGCTTGTTGATTAGCTCCTCCATCTTGGATTGGTTGAGTGGCATACATTTCAGCTGCTTATGCTGTAATTAGCATGCCATGATGTTTACTGTGTTTGTGCAGCCATGAACAGCCACTTACTGAATACAAAATGGTGAGCTATCATGATGCTCACGTGGTTTTAGCGGCCCGAGTAGGCTTTAAAACTTGAAAGTGAAGGATTTAGTGTGGAATTTCTGAGAAGCAATATCAAGACATGATGGGTCAATGAGTCCCCAGATGGAAAAGCAGCAGATGCAGCAGGGTAAATTTGAAGAAGATATTCCAGTGGGCAATGTGCAGGAACATAGATGGAATGTAATTGATAAAAAGATGTTTGCCAGGGTGGAAAGTAAACAAATAGAAATTGAAGTGACAGATGATTTAGGAAGTGAACGCTTTAATATGGAAACACTGGCACCAGTAATAGCACAGCATAACAGATCAAAGAGCTTCCAGATGGAGGAGCAACAGATAGAGAAGGGTGGATCTGAAGAAGTGATGGCATATGGTGAGGTTTTGGAACCTTCTGTAGGAGACTTACATAAAAGTTCAGTGAGAATTGTACAGCAAGAGAAAGAGCAAGAACCAGGGAGCAAAGAGGATGCTGCCAGTTTAGAAAAAAAGATGATCTAAGGGAAGCCCTGCTTGATTTAATAGAGAGGTACAAACATATTATGATATATGAAAGAAATAGATTACAGAAAGTGATTAAGACTCAAAATTATAAAACAAAAAACATGATAAATGGGACTATTAAGATAAATTCATATGATATAAGAGGAGTAAATATAATATACCACTGTGCAGCTAAACTAATAACAGATAAATTTTTTCAACAAAAATATAAGGCAAGAAAGGAATGGAGGAGAACAAGAAGAACGTTGTCATGGAAAAATCAAATATATATATCTTTGTTTACCAGGAAAGTCCAATTGGTAATACTCATTTTCATTGGAGGCCCAGGGAGAAAAGCTTCATTCTTTTACAATGCATTATACTTAATTCCTGTTAAACACAGAGTAGTTACATTTCTATTTACATGTATACACATACAGCAGTTATATTATACATTCTAATATTTGACAGAGGTAGAAGTTGCTAAACAGAAAACCTATGTGTAACTTAATGGATTGTACAAGCAACAAATATGTATAAAAACTGTTTTGTCATTTCAGTGAGAGGTTGAGAGTATTCTGCTTAAGGAGAGTATTTGAAGAGTATTGTATGGTGAACACAAAGTCTTAACCTGGGGATGAGCATGTGCAGAACCCGGACTGGTTAAGATGCTGTTTAAGCAGTGGTTTAAAACTATTGAGTTTGTTGGCGAGGTTTATTTGTGTGGAAATACTATTCCAGAGTTTAGTAACATATTGAGAGTACAGTGAGTCTCCTGCACCATTATTTGACTTATTTGTGAGTAGTAAGAATTTGTTGCTAGAACAGAGGTCCTTTGCTGGGCAGTAGGGCAGTAATGCATTTTTTTAGTACTGGTAATTTTTCTGGATGATGAATGAGTTTGCATGGTGTTGTTAGTTGAGAATATGTTAGGTAGTTTTGCATTTTAAGCCAGTTTAATTGCTTTAAGTTATGACAATGGTAGGTCCTATGAGAGAGATTTATGGCAAATTCAGCTATTTTATTGTAGCAGGAGATGAGTTTCTTTCCTTGAGTATTGTTTAAGTTTGTTAGGATAGGAGTGGCAATGAAGGTGTTGACTAGAGTTTTTCTAGCAGTATCTGTAAGGAATCTGTTGATCCTATAAAATAAGCCTAGTTTCTGGTGTGCAGATTTAATGGTGCCATATCTGAGAACGTCATATCTTATAGTGCCTAAAAGTTTATTCTTAATTACAGTTTCAATGACAGCATTATTTGCTGAATTTTTGGTGAAAGACTGCTTTTGATTTGGGCAAATTCTGAGGTAAAAAGTATTAAATTAGCTTCCTTGGGGGTTGAGTAGGAGATTTATTCTTTCAGACAGATTTCTGAAGAAGGAGAAAGGTTTTCAGGTAATGTCTTGGAGCGTATTTGTTGTTGAGGTTGTACATATCAATGTTGAGACATCTACATACTTAAATAAACTAGCAGGGACCACACATAGATAGTAATCTAGCCTTTGATCATCATGTGTCTACAGTGGTGAGAAAATCATTCTATGTTGCGCAACTTATAAACAAATGTATAGCATCTAAGTCCAAGGAAGTCATTGTTCCACTGTATTCGGCATTCATCAGACCTATCATTGAGTACAATGCCCCCTTTGGTATGTTCCTAACCAGGCATATGCAACAACTGGAATGTCCACAGAGGTTCCTCACTAAAATAATACAGGGCATAAGTAATATGTCCTATGCAGACTGCCTCAAGGCCCTATCCCTGTATTCTGTCTCCTACAGGCTTTTGAGGGGAGATCAATGCCTGGCATACAGGGCATTGTCAGACCCCACTCTGATGGACCTCCTGCATATCCATAAAACAAAAAGTACCAGGATTACCCATTCCAAAGACTTACCTGTGATATAAATAGGACCTGCTGGAGAGATAGGTATATATCCCAGAGATTACCCCATCGATGGAACAGGCTCCCCATCTATGTGAAGCAGAGTTCCTCCCTAATCCAATTCAAGTGCAACTTGGACAATTGGATGTGAAACCAAAAATGTATCCCTGGTTTGGCGTCTATGTCTTTGATGCAATCAGGTAACCTGTAAATGGTTCATCTCCTAGGCCCATGCTAACAAGTATCAAGAGTATCCGAACTCATCAGAGATTTGGGATGCATGGCTAGGCTTAAAAAGGCCCTTGTGGCCATTACCCTAGTAAACACCTATGAATCTATGAACCTATGAATGTTAAATAAACTACATGGATATCACTGTCAAAATAAAAATGCCTCTGAAAACATATACCTAACAGTGGCAGATCCCCCTGGCACACAGGCAGGAGATGAAAAGCAGATTCAATATTAAGTTTTGCAAGCCATGGTTCTCAAAAACTTCTGACAACATGGATGGCATAATAAACCAAGGAGTAGTGGACCTTAACTCATTACACCTGGGTGACACCTGTAGGTATTTCTACATCCTACTAATGAATCTAAGCATCAAATATCACTTGTTCATATTTGCATTAATAATTTCAAGAACATGCTACACATAATGTATTAAAAGATTTCATATTAAAGTTTACACAATGGCAATCATAACTGTGTTGATCTTGGACCTCTGTCTAGTGCAGGTAAAGAGATATTAATTGCTGTTCACATAATATTTATTTATATTATAATAAACTTCTGTTTTTCTAATTATCTTGACAGCCAAGTAGCAGAGGCCGAATTGATTAACCTTATATGAAAGCTCTCAGCTGGGTGAACAAAATGCTGTCACCAATATGTGTGTAACTTGAGTGGTTGCTGAGATATCGCAAGTGGTTTACAAAACTTTACAAACTTAATACTCACTGTAAGTGATAAAATCTATTTTAGGATCTATAACCTAAAGAATACTACCACTGTCAGAATAGTTTGTGTTGAAAAGTTTGCCATTTACACTTCTTTAGTAGTCACTATAGTTGTAGAGATATGAACATTTGTTTGAAATGTGAGGACATAATTTGATTCTACCAAGAAGCTTAGGCTCCTCCCATTAGAAGTTATGGTGCAAACTTCCAGAGCTCCATTGGAGGGAATGAGTTAACTTCATGGCAAATACCATTGTTGACTGAAGTCTTTGATGGTAAAGAAAGATGGCAGGAGTCTGAATTATTGCTCCCTTTTTTGGATACCAGCTCCAAGAGGTAATACTAAAAGACCAGAAGGGGGAACTTCAAACAGACCTATAGTCTTTCCCAGAAGTCCCCCCTCTGTCAATGAGGCACTGTATCACATGTGCTGTACCTGGAACTGAAAAAAAATATGGCAGAACAGAAAGGTAGGGGTCTTCATGGGAAATCCTTTGGAAAATCTGACAAAATTTCCTTCTTTACTTGGGGCTTCATATAATTAACCAGTAAGGTGGCCAGCACCCTCACTTTGATTGGGTAGTGTGAAGGGCTACTGCAAATCAAACCAAAAAAGGAATGATTTCCTCCTGGAGCTCAGAACAGAATAACCCCCCCTTCTTGTGGGCTCTGCAGAAGGAGGATAGTGACCCAAGTCTACAAAGCTGCAGACCAACTCAAAATCATCTCTTCCTGCCTCTCTGTTCAGCATTCCCTTCTATGGCTGAAAACTTATATATGTTTTTAGGCCTATCTATCATCAGCATGAGCCAAGTGTTGGCATGCTGCTATTCCCATTTGAGGGACTTTTGCAATGCTTTCAACTTCCTGAATTTCTGGTTGAAGTAGAGCTATAAATGTACATCCCTGAATCATTGTGCCTTCTGTATGTCAGTAGGGAAAGGGCTTGCTGGAGGGGGAGAGGGGGTCTTTCTCTAAAATGATTGCAGTGAAAAGAATAAGCTCACCAATCCAGTTGTCCCAATTATGAAGCTTATTCTTATCCATTTGTCTCTTGCCTAGTACTGCTAGTTCACAGACTAGATCCACATATCCTGTGGATTCAACTTCAATGAAGTGCTGAATTTCTTCTGCATCTACTAAATCCAAAACATTAACATATTCACCTCTGGTAATCCTCTCTTTAATTAATGGAGGTTTTGTATGCTAACCCCTCCCCAAGGTGCCCAGGCCCAATTTCTTTTAATAAAGAATGACTAAAGCATGGAAAAACTGCTGGAAACAACCCTGCATTGCTCAAACTGCTCTGCTGATTGGGAAAGGGATTGAGGAAAGGTTAGGCTTTGGGAGTCTCCCAACCCAGAATACTCTAAGGGTTCCATCATAGCTGATATCTGTGCCACACTCAAACTTCTGTCATTAAGAACATCAAACAGCTTGCTTCGATTTTGCTGAAACAGCATATCCAGAAAACCACCTAGGTACACCTACTGGCTTCCCCTGTACTACAATATCACCCATGTCAACAACTCTCCGCTATTTACCTGAATGCATATCTACCGGTTCCTCTGGAATGGTCTGGTCCCTTGTTGACACCTCTAAATCACGGTCCACCACCTCCCTTTGGCCTCCCTCACATCAATCCCTTAATTGGCTGCACTGAACCTTGGGCTTCCTCCTTGCTTTCATGAGACCTCACTCTGCTGTTTTGCATGGGTACAGGTTCTACCTGTGAACCTTAAACAGACATTCCACCAAACAAAAAAAAAAAAAAAATAAAAAACTGGCCTGTGACTCAGGTAACTCCAATCTTGTACTTAATTCTTCAAATGTGTTTGTGTGTGTGTGTGTGTGTGTGTGTGTGTGTGTGTGTGTGTGTGTGTGTGTGTGTGTGTGTGTGTGTGCGTGTGTGTGTCTATAAAAAAAATAAATTATAAAAATAGGCTGTACTCGATACAGATAGTTGCTTTTGAGTCATCAGTTATGTCTCTAATGGGTAAGAACCATCATTAAACATGAAAGAAAAACTACACGTCTTGTGAGCAAAATGAGAACAGATGCCTTGAAATTAAATTTACCCCCGGATTCATGAAGCTCGGCGCAAGGCCGGTGAAAGGCTTGCGCTGGCCGTGCTGCGTATATATGGAGTAGTAGCGCCATATGCATATTAATGAAGGCGTGCAGCTGCCACAGCCACGTGCATAGGAAACGTGCGCGAGTGCATGGGGCGTACCGAAGTGGCGGAGGGAGGCGTGTCAATGTCGGCTGTCGATGAGCAACCTAAACTGCTGAATAGTATAGTCCGCCTGCAGTAATACTCGCACCTATCAGTGTCCGTGGAGACTGAAATGTATACAAAGCATGCAAGATAGTCCCTGCGAACAGAAAATGAATAAGCAAACACAAATGCACGATAGGGAATAACAGGTCCCTACCCTCGAACAAATGACAGAAAAAACGCGTGCCCATGGTCCAACATAGTGTTTATAGTTATACCATGTGGAAGTGAAACATATCATATGCTAGGGCGCCGCCAGGAGGTACGTCCAGCCCAATGAAGAGGGTCACCAGCTGACCCATAATGTTTGGGAGGGCACATAGATGTGCAGATGTGTCCATAACAAAATACACGAGGAGAAATGTAGATATATGTAGTGACTGTATGTCCGAATCATATCCTACAAGGGAAGTAATAGTCACATACAAAAGGTATGTCTGTATCCCACATAACAAATGTGATAGGGAATAGAATACACATGTAAACGAATCAGGAGCATAGAAACAGCTACAACAATAAGGACACATGTAGGCCGAAAGGAACAGTAAGACCCGTACAATCGACTAAGAATACCACCTGTCCCACTTTGCGAGCGACAGTACCGCTGCGGCCAGATGTGCCCTGACACAAGCATGTAAACATGGCAAATGTGCAGAGATTATAGGACATAATTATCCCTCAGACGTCATGTAATAGTGGCATTAAACAGTTGTTCACCACACGTATATGACATAAATGTCATAAGAAAAAGAATAAACCACTGAAATGCTACAAGACTAAAGCTTAGATATAGGCAAGAGTTGTAAGTTCTATCTGCCAAACTGACCGTGGGTATGTGTTGGCGTGGAAAATGTGTTGTGTCCACCGCAAATGTTACATTGTGGCCAATTGAAAAGGTGGAAACAGTACCGTAGACTATGGGGAGGCATTGTCCACAACAGTCGGATATGTGGAAGGAATAGCATGGACATCTGAAAAGGTGCCATCCCCCCAATGAGTACAACAGGTCTGCAAATCCCGCGAGTCATCGGTAGAAGCCAAACTAGTATGTGACACAGCCGAACGGGTAGTACCCGGGTATACCAACTAAGTAATGAAAGTGAAGTATGGGCATGTACCTATGTGTGTGAGGTATAGCACGTGGGAAGCAAACACGGCAGGGTAGTCCACATAACCATAAAGGTACCCGACACCTGTAGGGCAGTCAATGTGCTACTCTGGCCGTGTCATGGCCCAACAACAAAAGTAGTGAGCTATCGGATGTGAGTAATTTGCATGTGAGGGGTGGATGGGTAATGGTAAAACCCGCAAAGGCGATACTGTGTCGTATGCAGAAAAGGTGAACCAGAGGTGTAGGAGGGGGCAGGGTGTGAAGTGGACATAAACACAACCACATGGAGAAACAGCTGCAAGACAAGCAGACAGGCCATAGTGTAGAACACAATCCCACAAACATATGTATCATGTAAATGTGCGATCAAAATGTATAGATATGTCACCGTCACATACCCACAGGTTGGTCCTGATGGAACTGGCCATAACAATTGCAACACACCTGGCTGCATAATGGGCTACCCAGCATACCCTCCACATCACACAACCCAGCCCCGTAACAGAACGTCCACCAAATCCACCCGTAAGTGGCCCACTGGTCCTTTGCAGACACAGCTACACATACCGACCCCTACGCATATGTAGTAGGTATTGTCACCCTAGGCAGTGTCAGGATAGCAAACCATGTATTCCCTGCATGTTAAAGCCCCTGCACATTTTCATAAAGCCAAAATACATTTCGATATCGTTTCTGTGTGGAATGGTCCAATTTCTGAAATATCCCTTACGGGATAAGTAACCTGTGTAAATAGTAGAATGGGTATGATGACAAGATGTCCAATCCTGTACATATCTGGACACAAGTCATTACCTGAAGTACAGGTCCAAGACACTGTCCAGACCTGAGTGGTCATGCATAACCCAGTACCCAGGATAAAACACCTTCCCGTGATGCACGGGTCCCCACACAAATATGCGGAGAATATATCGCACACTCACATAGTGGCAAACGGCAGAAGGGTGAGGAAGACACCCGACATTAACAGGAGAACCCTGATGAAGTGTGAGGGATACCTAGTGTGTGCCGGCGTGACCGACCATACCTGACAACCTGTGTGAGCTAGATATCTGGACAGAGCCGTGACTACAAGTGAGACAAAGGTACAACAGCAGGTACAATATGCAAAGATAGCTGTTAGAAGTTATTCATGTATGTGCAGTCTGAGTACCCGGGAAGTCCACTGGGCGAAGAAGTGCCCAGTAACAGCGGAGGCCCGGGTAGAAAAGCCCCACAAGCAATACAAGGAAATAAAGGCTACATAATGTTAAAGGTAAAATACAAGAGTAAAAGGCATACAGTCAGGAAATACACATGCATAACATGTGCATAATAAGACAGTGCAAATCCAGAGTTTGTAGTGGTAATACAGAAATGTACAAGAATGACATACTGGGAGTCAAGTGAGTGTCAGCTAAGTCTGGTTAAGCTGGAGGGTAGAGAGGAGCAGGAGTATGGAAAGGTCAGAGGAGTGAGATCCGTAGAATGTATAACAGGTGCAAGCAGGAATATATCCATGTGGATGGATAAACATAGATATATCATAGAATGACAGTTTGCACAATGGCATTAATATCCGGAGTATGAAGTCTGAAACTCAACTGTCTGCCAGCACGTCCCGACATCTGTCCCTAATGCCGAGCTACTGCTTTGCCAGAGCACAACAGCGTACTACAGAGGTTCATACCATATAACTCAACTGTCCAGATATTCGCAGAATGACCAGAGTGTTGGCTCATAGTGTTGTGTGCCTCCGACAACCTGCGTCTGTCCAGTAAATAGGTGTGGATTGATGTCACAAAATAATGAGCATTAAGTATAGCACTCCACATCCCGCAGATGAGTCATGACAATGCAAAACCTATAGTATTCTATCAATGTTATAAGCTTGTAAGGAAACTAGTTAAAATGTGTCCCTCTTACTCTCCCCATCATGTAGAGTTTGCACAGATTTGTTGCTCAAAGAGGTCGAGAGGTATGGTCCGTACATATGTACAGTAACAAGCCATGACATTTGTGTAATGTACAACTGCATACCTGTAGTCACAACATGTCCAAGAAAATAATCCCCGTATGAATGAATACAGGTAATAGTCAAATGTCAATGGGAACCCCCCCCCCTCACCGTGGAGTATGGACCGTAACAACCCCACCCATAATATGTACAGACAACAGAATAAGCTCCTGATAGGTGCCCAAACACATGTGTCTATAAATACAGGTAAAATGTTCATAATAGGGAGATGCTCCCTGTCCACATGCTTCATCTGACATTTGAACTCGGCCAGGGAAGTTCCGTTCACCAGATCACTACATGAACACCCTGACAATCAGAAATGTGTATGTGATATGACTATATGCCCTGGTGTTCTGCATATCCTCGGAGTGATTAACAATGCAGCTGGGGTCCACAGCAGTAGGCAATAAGGAATGTGTAATATGTAGTACCGCATTTCCCACAGCAGGGGAATGGATGCCTGTGTTGTAAGTGAAGCGGTGAGGCGTATGTTGATGTAGCTAAGTACTATGGGTATGCATATCAATGAGGCAGAACAGCAACATAATACTGTTTCCGGCATCCGTCCAACGTGAATGCAATCCCGGTTGACCTACGACCACTGCAGATATCCCTGTAAAGTGTAATGAATGTGTTCGTGCTGTACACACATTTAAATACGTAAAGGTGAACCGTATGTTTCACACCAGTCCGTAAACCGGACTACAGATAAGTAAGTGTTACGGTCAGACGTATGAAAGGCCGCGCAAGCACACATTTATTAAACAGATGTAACCCACAACATGTAAATGCAAGTGCGCCTGTGCATGTGTGATCCGCTCACAGCATAGTAAATGAATGCTGTTTCCCCCACGTTAGATATACATGGCTCAAACCTGTTAACCCCGTAAAGTATGAAACCGGACAAAGGCATGCAAACTGCCGGTACAAATAGGGACAAACCCCAGATATGTGCCAGAATAAACATAGAAAGTGGATAGAATAACGGGTGTGTCAGTAGCATGGATTCTCTGAAGGGTATGCAATCGTAACCTGAACTGCTTGCCAGTATTTCCCAACGTAAGTCTTAAATGAAATGCCACTACATTGCCAGATAGACACAAGGTTATGAAAAACACACCGAAGATAAAGAGGCAACCAGCTGTACATTCCACGACAATCTGTACAGTGGAAAGGTATGGTATGGATAGAGATATATGTGTATACACATAATCCACAGACGTAAACCAAAGCAAATTATGAAATGAGGACTGTACATGTATATATGTATACACAACAAACATATGTCCCATAGATATGACATATGTACATAAATAGGCCACGGCATAGCTAATATAGGTAGACAAACAGACATGTATGAAAGGTGAATAAACCGCTGCTTTCCAAACCATTGGCCAGAATGTGACAGTCCAGCAAGTTCTACACTTTAAACATGCATATAGGTGTCCATTGCAGGACCCCAAAAATTGATCCATATGTAGTGTCAACCGTCACTGACGCAAAATAAGTGACCTCAGCAAGTACGATATAGCTGTACATGCAACAGTAGCAGGTGCAAGGGTAATGACACATGTGTCGATAGAATGTATGACGTACGAACTTATATCCGGAGAGTGGGGAGTGCATATAAGTGTCTCCACACTTTAGTACCGCTCACATTAAACATGTGTAATGGGTACTGTGGAGGGGTGTCAGGTATGGGAATCATGGGTATGCAGAAATGGGCCTAGGTGTTGTTTGGCAGAGATTTATTAGGTCCGCCCCGTGGGAGTGATGTGGGTATAGCACACGCCTATATTCTCAATAATGGGGCAAACCATCCACTGGTTATTGCGTAAACCATTGTGTGAATATGTAGGGCCCTATATCAGTGACATGTAGGTGATTATCATGGATGGACATGCGTACGACCAAGATGGTAACCATACCTGGCAAACTGTCAGAATAAGACAGCTGCACTAAGGCATAGTACATGAAATACAAATAGGGACTATATTAGATATACCCCAGACAAAGTCAGAATGTTGACAGAATACTGGCGTAGCCAGGAATACGAATGTTATGAGTGTTACTAATCATGACAATGAAATGTCAGTCACTATTATCTAACTGCACAGTTCGTAATGCCTTGCCAGTAATATACCAGAAAGGCACATTACTATGACAAATGTAACAAGAGCAAAGGTCAAACATCAGGGTGTTTACCCATAATGTGTACAGGTTAGGGGTATGAAGGTAACCTGTCCAAAATACATGTACAGAACTAGTGATACTAGGTGGACAGGTGAGAAGAAAGACGTCAGGACAAATGACAAAACATGTACAAGTCATACGCATGTACTCCGACAAATGTGAATGACAACGTATGCCCTGTGAAAGTCAATGTGGAAGGTAAATAGACTCAAAAGAAATGTGTACCTCAGGGTGTCATGCAGTAGCACCGTTACAATTTCCAGTCCCCCATACTCGTATGTGAGCTCTGCCACTGACGGAAAGCGCAAATACTGGCATACACATACGGTACATGATAGACTAATTAGTGTGGATAAGCAGCTGTTGGCCTGTGTTAGGAATACAACCCTCTGGGTGGGTGTTTCCTGCAATATAAATGTAATGGCATGTGGCCTGTGATGCCGCCATACAGTGTGTGTATTGGTGTCAGAAAGTTGATATCTTGTATCAGACACATACTCCGCAACTGTACAGAATTACGCAGAATGTGCAGAGTTCTGCCTCATATGTTTGGTGTGTTCCACATAAAATCAGTACCATTCTGGCAAATTCCTGAGAACTGAAGTCATGAAATAATGACAAACATGTGAGTTTAAGACACCAAATCTGTCAGAAAAGTCATACTAATGCAAAACCTATTATTGTGTCAACTATCTACGTTTGTAAGAGCAATATGTAAATACTGCCCCTATGTGTCCCACTATCAGTTAAGGCTTTGTCCAGATGTTTGCTCTAGGAGGTGGAGTGGTATGATCAGAAACAGATGCATGTGTGAGGAAACAGCATTATCAACTGCAAGATAACGCAGAAGGTATGAAAAGCGCTGCAGTAGGACGTTCAGTACTGTCCGCAGGTATGTGCTGACATGTCAAATGACACAGCAGTCTACATGAAGTACATATAGGGCTGTCACCTTTACAAATGATGATAGTGGGACATACACACAGCCATGCACACAGCACAAATAGACATACACACAGCAAAACTAGGCCGTGATACATGAAGCCTCCGCGGTCTGAGTAGAGTGAGAGTACAGCAAGGATAGATGTCTGCCAAGCTATACAGCAAATGCCTGTAAGGGCGTGTAACACCGCCCGTAACACGAACGTTGCAAGGAGAATGTTGGCATTTGCAACATACCCCATTGGTATGTGAAAGCTATGCAAATATGCGATACATGAAACAGTCAGCTGTCCATGCAAGAGCAGAGTTATGGGCAGAAAATATATATATATATATATATATATATATATATATATATATATATATATATATGCATATATATATATATATATATATATATATATATACATATATATAAATATATATATATATATATATAGATAGATAGATACAGACATACACACACACACACACACACACACACACACACACACACACACACACACACACACACACACACGTGGCAGGGTTGTGAGCAGAACATGAATGTAACCACTGTACCACACAACAGCATTATGCAGTAAAAGAACGTGCAACCGTAAGTAGTAGATCACGGAAATCACAGAGGAATACATCTAGCCTGTAGACAGCGGCATCAAAGGCAAAGACACCGCACAGATGTTATGGTGAGTGAATACTGTAAAAGCAATGTACTGTTGTCATGCAGCTGGAAATACACACACACACTTGGCAGGGCTGGGAATCGAACTTACACCTAACTACCCTATCTCACTACAGCATGACACATTTAGAGAACGCGCTACCGAGATTGCTAAACACAGCAGTCCCACAGGCATCCTTCTTGGTGCGTGTCGACATCCGCAAAGACAAAGACGTCAGCAGGATATATCTGTGGTGCGAAGCATCTAAAAGCATAACCTGAGTCCACAGGCGGACGGGAGCATGCGCACACACACACACACACACACACACACACACACACACACACACACACACACACACACACACACACACACACTTGGCAGGGCATCGAACTTACACCTAACTACCCTATCACACTACAGCATGACTCATTTACAGAACGCGCTACCGAGATTACTAAACACAGCAGTCCCACAGGCATCCTTCTTGGTGCTTGTCAACATCCGCAAAGGCAAAGACGTCAGCAGGATATATCTGTGGTGCAAAGCATCTAAAAGCATAACCTGAGTCCCCAGGTGGACGGGAGCATGCGCACACACACACACACACACACACACACACACACACACACACACACACACACACACACACTTGGCAGGGCTGGGAATCGAACTTACACCTAACTACCCTATCACACTACAGCATGACGCATTTACAGAACATGCTACCGAGATTACTAAACACAGCAGTCCCACAGGCATCCTTCTAGGTGCGTGTCGACATCCACAAAGGCAAAGACGTCAGCAGGATATAGCTGTGGTGCGAAGCGTCTATAAGCATAACCTGAGTCCCCAGGCGGACTGGAGCATGCGCACACACACACACACACACACACACACACACACACACACACACACTTGGCAGGGCTGGGAATCAAACTTACACCTAACTACCCTATCACACTACAGCATGACGCATTTACAGAACATGCTACCGAGAGTACTAAACACAGCAGTCCCACAGGCATCTTTCTAGGTGCGTGTCGACATCCGCAAAGGCAAAGACATCAGCAGGATTTATCTGTGGTGCGAAGCATCTAAAAGCATAACCTGAGTCCCCAGGCAGATGGGAGCATGCACACACACACACACACACACACACACACACACACACACACACACACACACACACACACACACACACACTTGGCAGGGCTGGGAATTGAACTTACACCTAACTACCCTATCACTCTACAGCATGACGCATTTACAGAACGCGCTACTGAGATTACTAAACACAGCAGTCCCACAGGCATTCTTCTAGGTGCGTGTCAACATCCGCAAATGCCAGGACGCCGGCAGGGATTGTATAGAGAGTGTATGATCAGACATAGTACTGTCCCACGGTAGACGTATACAACCACATGGCAGTGGTGTACTTGGGACAACTATACATGTATGGAGCACTACAACAACAATACATAGACACAGTACGCACCACAGACAGTACACCCTTCCAGATAGTCACCCAGTGTGTACTCGGTAGGCATCCATCCTGATGTTGAAGATGGAAATCCGTTGCCTGGATGACCACCATGGCAATACAGGATGTCAACGGCCATGCCCATGCACAGAGGGACATCGCCGACACAAGGTGTCACTGGCCATGGTCACACACCTGGTAATATACGTCAGTTCGGACTGTACTGTGTGCCGATCTACACAACGGTGTACTGGGCATGCTCACACACTTAGCTGTTGCAAAGGGCCATCTTGCATGCAGATGGAGTGTAAACATGGAAGGTCTCAGATTGGACTTTACCGTGTGTCCATCTACACAACTGCGTACATGGACTGTACTGTGTGTCCATCTACACAACAGCATACTGGGCATGCTCACACACTTAGCTGTTGCAAAGGCCTGTTGTGCATGCAGATGGAGTGTACACACAGAAGGGCACAGTACAGAAGGGCACAGTAAGGTATAACTGTCCTCACGCACAGGGCGGTCACACATGCAGTGACCTGTCCACACACAGCTGCCATCACAGCTGTCACAGGTGCAGATCACACACGTACACACTGCAGTGTACACTGTAGCTGTCAAGTCATCACCATGTCATCGGTGCAGCACTACACAGCCTTACAGTACCACAACACCATGTGACACATGACCACTGGGCTGTACAGAGGTGTACACCAGCTGTGCAGAGTACACATGTACCAACAGGGATCCAACAGGTGTTATGCATTGCAATGATACCAGTATACATGAACAGGTCAGCTCAAGACATACCACGGCCCTTACACAGCTGTGACACATGACTGCTGCTGTACACCAATGAACACACGTCTGGATATGTCATACATGTGATTGTGTGGATGTGTGCATGGACTGCACACACAACACATGCATACATAGCCTTTGATGTACCTCGTGCATAACAGTGGCCTAATCAATGCTACACACGCAAATGGAAGGAGGGTCCATGTCTGTTGAATGCTCACACTGCAGGGGGTAGCAATGTTGACCGGGACACATACCCTTGTACTGGTCGCCTGTGACACCCGTGATATCATACCACAGCCCATGTGTTATGTATGTCAACACACATGTCCAACAATAGCAATGCATACAAACATGGCAACAGGAGACACATGTGACATCTGTACTGTGCATGCAGCAACCATGCATGTGCAGTGGCCAATGTCCGTAACATAGTTGCACCTAACTACGACATGCAGTCGCAATGCAGACCCATCATTGACACCTGTATACGGTGACATACAAACAGCACGTATGGAGGGATGTGTGTACATAAAGTGGTGAATCACCTGTGTAGATGTATGTGTGCAGGGGGTGGCTCACAGTTGTGTCACACACCATCCTATCATGCCATGTGCAAACAGTACGCTATGTCGCTGTTACGTGATGGTGCTGACATAATGCATGCACAGCGGTCAGGTGTTACCAACTATATGTCACATGGCACCTGTAACACCTACAACCTCCCATGTGCATATAGCAGCACATTTGCCAGATATAGCCTTAGTACACATAGTGCAATCAATACCGCTGCATGTCTATCAAACGTGTCATCATATGGCAGGTGTATCATTCCCAGCACTGCCATGTGTGTCCGAATATGTGACCAGAGATGCCACATATCGCGGGGAATATGTCCCAGTTGTTACACATCCCTGTACACCGTTGTAGAGATCTGTACATATGTCAGTGTGGGAAGCATGACGTCGGCCGGTGTGGTGCATCACACACGTCGGCTGTCCGTATACACATGTGTGGTCACCACAGTGTGTGTGTGTCTGTATGTATGTCTGGTGCTTGGTGTGAGGGTGTATGCTAATATACAGTGAGAAATGATCACTAACCTCACGTGGTGACGAACCCATAATGGTGATGCAGTGCACTACCCTGTTGATGCCATAGGTCCCAGCCATACTGGCTACCTGTGCATGTTCCTTCTCTGTGACACGTCCTGTGGGTGCATAGTACTGTGAGGGTGATGACCACATAGGCAAGGGTCCCCACCTGAACACTATGTGTTGTGCGTTATAGTGGTGTACACCCCGTGAATTTGGCCATGTTCCCGTACTGTTAGAGGGTCCTACTGCTGCACAGTGTGGCCTCCAGCTACCAAGTGACACCTCACATCATCATTATCCAGACCGCTGTGTACAACCCCTGCACCATGTCACCATACCTGTAATGTGTCCTGCTATGTATGTCTCGTCTCTGTCCAGTGTAGCCTGTGGCACTGACCACATGCGTCAGGTGCAGTATATGTGCGGACATCTGTATCATGTTGGTGTTTCCAACAGTCAGGTTGAGGGTACATGTAGCATGCTGATATTGCCAGACGTGCCTGTGAGTAATCCACAGTTACACGTGGGGGAATGCAAACACTGCTACCTGTAGGCACATGCAAGTACACCATAGGAGGGAACCAGGGTATTACAACCAACATGGTGCTACAGATGTAACTGAGACACATACCGTGAACACATCACAATGCATGCTGCACCTGCACTACATGGTATGACCGGTGCATGTCGACAGTACACAACCTATGTCACATACACATCTCTCAGTATTCACACACAACCACTGCAACATACACATCCCTCACTATGCATACACAGGTAATATTACATACACCTCTCACTATTCTGTTCACCCTGTGTGTCAGAATATTTGGGCATAACCCTGCACCAATGGTGTGGATGACAGGGATGCGGCACAGGCTTCATCATATGCACAGGGTGATATGTTTGTCAGGGGCATAGGCTGCACCAATGGATAACATCATGTGTGTGTGTAAGGGCCGGTGAGTTGATTGGACATGTCTGTTCAGAATGCATGTGGATGTTTTGGAGCCCTACAGTTGTGTTTGCTGTATGCGTGTATGTGTGTACACAGTTCTGCTATTTGTGAGGCCTACACAGGGTATAATTGACAGCCCCAGATTGTACAGACCAGGTTGTACAGCTCACTGTGTCCGTCCATGGCCACATGACCTGTGCCTGCTTGGGGTTGCACAGGCACTACAAGGTGGAGGTACAGAGTGGCTACTGTCCGACGACACATGTCCGCTGGAACCGTGTCCCCACTAGGAACGTCCAGGACCATGTCCACGTGGCCTGCTGTGTCCTGGTGTTGACAGCGCAGCACCAGCTGCACTGCTACTGCTACCGGCACTATGGGAGCGGGCATGTGAGGTGGCATGCTCACATCGACCTACACTAGGTGGTGTTGGTGGCCTACGTCCACATGGCCTATGCCTCACTCCTACCATATGTGCCAGCACAGACAGCTCCCACTCGCGGATTGCCATGCCTCGGTCAAGGATTCCGACCATTTCACCGAATCACCTATCCAGAACATCATCAATCTGCTGTTGAGCTTTTGCCAATGCCTGGATGTCGTCATTTAGGGTATGGATAGCAGCCCTCTGCAGCCTCTGCCCTTCTCTGTTCTGCCATTCGGCACGTGCCTGTGTCGCCATTACAGTCTGGAACATGCATCTGGTGATAAAAGCTGCTGCGCTCTGTCCTGCAGGTGCATGTCTTCCAGAGGTCCTCCTACGAGCAGCACAGGCCACATGCCTGTGTGGCACATCTGCAGTCATTACACTGACACAATGGTGTGTAGACACACCTTCTGTAGCCACCACACATTCCTGTTCCACACTAACAGACGCTGACTGTCCTTCCTCTATGGCCACTGGTGATCCGGTATGTATTGGCAGCAGAACTGTGTGCGGGGAAGAGGGGGACATAGCTGGGATGGTAACCATTGGCACAGATTCAGCCCCTGACAACCCTGCCTGTACCTCATGCATATGTTCATCACCGCTAGTATCTGTAGGGACACTAACATCAGATGGACCGCAGGAGGGTAACACACCTACATCACCTGTGAATGCAAAGAAATACTGTAAAGTACAATAGACACAGACACACACACACACACACACACACACACACACACACACACACACACACACACACACACACACACACACACACACACACACACACACACACAGACACACACACACACACACACACACACACACACACACACACACACACACACACACACACACACACACACACACACACACACACACACACACAGACAAACACAGACACACCATGCATGTGATTTGTCAGATGGCATGCAGCATGCCTGTGATACAGCAGAGGGCATGCAGCTCAGACATTAATAGTGTTAATAAGCATAACTCCCTGGGGTGCACACTACAGCAAGCAGGTGTCATATCAGTAGCCATGCAGTTCACACAATCATGGTAGTATGCATGCATCCCCATGATACACCATGTGGCCCAGAACAGGATAACAGTACACATGGCTGATGTGACCCTGACATGTACTCTGCTGACATGTGCATTAACATGCATACATGTCTGACACAATGGTGTCCTGACACATGTACAGCATCATAATGGGCTTCACATTGCTGTGTTGTGGGTATGCCCTACAGATAGAATGCATGTTTAGCAAATGTGCATGAGGATGGGAGGGTTGTGTGAGCCATCTACATTGCTTTACAGTGTGAAGTACAGACACTGTGCCATTGCATGGCATCATGAGGCATCTATGTTGCTGTAGAATGCATAATATGGACACATTGCATAGCTATAACTGCAACACAGTCGTGATGTTCAACAGATCGTATATGGTAGACTTCAGTGACACATCCAGTAGCTGTGCAGAGGCTTTTAGGATGTCCAGGGCACCACATTAACTGTATAATCAGTCAACTCCGGCTATAATTGGACCATGTGTGGACAATGTGCAACAGGGTGAATACACATCCCATGTACTGTGTGGCTACATGTCTCTGGCCATCCCCCATGGCCATGTGTGCACATGTGTTGGCCAAATGTGTGTGATGGCCATCAATCTCACATGTCTGTGTTGTCCCATATGACATACACCCATAGATGTCAGATATGTCACAATCCACAGGGCTATGCAGACAATGGGTTGTATGTTTGGTATGTGGGGTATAGGTCATGCGATAATGTGACAATATTGCAGACAGAACACTACGTGTCTGGGACATGTCAGGTGGCACATCACAATGTGTGCACCCAATGCAGGGGCATGTGACACATTGGTGACACCTGTGGGCTGCCCATATCACAGCTCACTGTGTGGTACTGTGTGCGTACCACACATGTTGTTCCAATGCATACTACATATGCCTCCATTGTAGAACACCTCCACCGTTGTATGCACAGCTGACCACACATGTCACAATGACAAGTACTGTGGTTTCAAGTCGGTGTATCATATCGTTTGTATATATTGCACATGGGTGGCCTGTGTGAATGATGGGTGATGCGACCTGCATATCATGACTGGAACAAACATCAGGTGTGCAAGTGTTAACTGGCCACATGGCAAATAGATCTACACTGTAACATGCCTGATACTGATGACAGTCACACCAGAGGTACCTGTATAGGGGTGACACAGCAGTATGAACATTATCCATGACTGTATGACAGCCACAGGTTGCACTGTGCATGTGAACACATTCACCTGTGTAATAGCATATAGTATGCACATATGTGCATACACAGCGTAGCATACTGTAGTATGCAGCATGTGTGTCCACATACCTAGCATATGTTGTTACTTTACATAATGTACAGTGACACATGCAACTAAATGGGATATAATAGCCATATATGCAGTACTGACTTACCAGGCAACTCCAGGCTCATTGGTTGGGAGACACCCACCTCCATGATGGCAGCTAGTGTTTGTGGATGCTGTTCCCTGGGTGTCCCCAGACTGGCCAGTAGCTCCTCGGTGTGTGTGAGTGGGGGCTGGGTTGGTGGCCCACCACCTGTTGCACCTTGTTCCCTGGTGATTGCAGTGGCATGCTGTTTTGCATGTCGTATCAAGTCCGTGCAGTGTCTGCGCACCTGCTGGTAGGTGTGGTTATGGCCACCCACATCGTTCACCCTCCTGCGTAGATTCTGCCACAGGTCATCCCTCTGCTGGGCATGCTGCATGCTGTGGCACATGGCTGAACAACAAGTCATAGTTGTCATGGAGCTGTGGGAAGAGGACATCATCCTCCTGGCGGCTGTATGCTGGGAGGCGTGTACGGGGCATTATCTGTAAGACATAATGATGGTGACAGGTCACAGTTTCAGAGATGTACAGAGATACTGCTGCACATACATTTCTATGACATCTACTACATCTGCACAGTTATCTTTGCAAAGCATCATGACACTGACATGACTGATATATTTGTGTCACACACATGTCACACCCATTATGCATTGGATATCATCACCATATATGTGTGTCACCTCATTACAGTGTTCATACTCCATGTAAATGCTGTCTTGCTGTGGGCATGTCTATTTGCCAGCACTTGTGTTCTTACCTATCTGCACATGCCTGGATGTGACCACGGTAATGCTGTTGACCTGGATGCTGTGTATATGTCACATATCAACACAGACACAGCCGTAATGGACTTGAGCAATGACACCTGTACATGCATGTGTTTTGCCATATACATCTACACAGCACTGTACAACTGTTCAACATCCTGCCACGGATCGCCTGTATTGCACATGTGATGGACATGGGACAATGGCTAGTCAGACGACATTCGTAGGGATGGTTATCAATCATAGCATGTGCGGGCACGGTTTCCAAGCTGTAACAGACAGCCATTATGCCACCGCAAGGTGCATCAGTGCCACATTACTGATCCAGTCAGTTGATAGTACATCTACCATGCGGCCATCACACCATGTATGACTGGGATGACATGTGCAGCTTTGATGGACAGGGTTGCATGGTATGGCGGGAGTATGTCACATATATGGCACAGGGATCTGTCCAGCCTGTGGCAATCCTAGTATTAGGATGGTGGCTGTCCATGACATATGTCTTATAGATCAGGATATGGACATGTAGCATGTCCATCATCATGGTGTAGCAAATGTCTTTCTGCAACGTAGACAGCATGCTGCATAGTGGAGGTGAGGATTGTGAAGGCTGGTATTGCACATCCATGCATAGCCATTACCCCTTAAAGGTGGTATGTGGTCCAATATCGGTCACCACAGTGCTGTTTATGCCTGTCCAGTGATCTCCGTGCTCATGGATGGCACCCTGACATGACATGGGTACCTCATATGACTACCTAAGGGGCCTGGAGACGTCACCAAGTCGGGGGGGTGCACTGCACAGCACCAACCCTTACACAGTGTCCATAATGTTGACCACAGCCTAGGTAGTAGTTTATGGGTACAGGGATGTTCACCTAGTGGTGACAATGCCGGTATCATCCATCAGACTGTGCACATATGTCACACACCTCACCCACACAGCCCATTCTGTATGTTGTTCACAACACTGACACAGCTATACTGATAGGTCATGGCCATTCACAGCCTTACATACACAGATGCCTAACATTTGTCTGTGTGGTATGGGCTACAATGAGGGTGGGGTACAACACATTAACCCTGTTCTACTGTAGCTGGCACTGATGTGATGTGCACATGTCACTCTTGCACCTTTTGTAGTTGTGAGTCTATCAACAGGCCACTGGTGGAACACTCCTGTGACATACAACGGTATTTGTAATCAAACATCCGTGCTGTCTTGTACATCTGTACTGCTAACATCTACAGTGATAATGGTTCATGGACATGCACACCATACTCAGCAGGGTTATATTGCGGTGCCACCCAAAATGACTGTCATCACCACTTGTGGGTTGATATTATCCAACACCCTATCTGTATTGTATGGTCATGCTAGGCACTTGTTCAGAACTTGTGAGCATGTCATGAGCTACTGATTACTATAACACCCATTCCACACCATTTCCCACAGGTATACTGGCTGTCCTACACTTCCCAGCTTGCTTATGGTACAACAGCTGTTGTACACACGTAATGCACATATCCTGTGGGACATGGTTGTATATACAGGCATGTCCAACTGTCACGTACCAGTGCTACTGCCTGTCTATATGAGGGATATGTCGTACATGTGGCAATAGAGCAATTGTCTCATGTACACATTTAATGCTCACCTCCCAACATACGACACTACAGCCTGTGGGGGATGCACTTCTGCAGCCGTGCTGGGGGCATAGCTCTCAAGTGTACCTCATTACGAGGAACGTTCCTCATTTGGGGTCTTAAAAGGAGCATGTTCCTCAAGGTTCCACATTGAAAGGGTCTGCCACACATTCATTGTTGGATATTGTTTACCTGCTAGCCATGGCGAAATAGATGGGAATCATATTAATTCATTAGAATATCTTTTTTATATGTAAAACCAGCCTATTTTAGCCATCATATGCCCTTCCTAGTTGAAGCTGTTAGTAAGCCAGTTGTAAGTGTTCCACATTTTGCCCATTTGTCACACATTATGAGGGCTAATATTCCTCATTTTGGGGACAGGAAGTTGACAGCTATGGCTGGGGGTAATGCTGTCACCAACCCTGACTGCACCTGACAGTCATTTGGGGATGTGTAACATTCGCAACACACCCCACCCATCACATAGTCTCACATGATCTACACCACTGGCCACACCTACGGGGACAACTTGTGCAGTACGTCTCCATACTCAGTGTAGGCACCAGAGGTTGCCCCATCATGGGAGATAACATCACCAACTTATAGCCCACAGACTCATGTGTGCCCATCACATATAGCCAATAGGGAGTTATAACATTCACAACACACCAGTCATAGGAGACTCTGTAGGGAGTCACACTGCAGTTCCACACAGCAGGCTACACAAGGCGATAGTCGCTTACATCTTGCTGTCGGGTAACTGCTTCTGCAACATAACCTATGCACCCATGCCACACCTCACCAAATACGATGTGACTGTCATTCTCCATGTTAGTGTGACTGCCCTGTGATGCCACTTCACAGAATATGTGTGCAGGGACATGCAATAGCTCACCAGTCTTATAGCCCTGAGGGTGTGGACCACGCCCTGGGGAGCATTTTGCATTCATCCGGACACAATACCACAGTACAACGACCGACTGTGTCACTTCAACAGTTGCCTATGCTCCTATTGTCATTCCACAGGCATCTGGTATCTGTCCGCTTTGACTGACCTGGTCAAAGACAATGCTGTGGCACAGATGACTTGCACCTGTCAGCCCTGGGAGTACAGCTCACATGTAAGGCTCTTGCTGCTTCTATACTGCCTGTCTTGCACAGTTTCCCATAACTGTCACCGGCAGAATGGGAACTGGCAAGCACGACATGGGGTCATGTCACACAATGCTTGCATCTTCCTCTGTGATGCACGCAGGCAAGGCATACCTTATAATGCACCACTCAAACATCTCTGCAGTGACTGGGACCTGCCTCTAGGCTCTGCAGAGCACACCTGCAATGACAGGTTATAGACAGACCATACCTTTCAGGCACATACCTGGACCGGCACACCCACAGCTGAGGGGTTCCCATATCCCACTATGTTGTGCACACATCCAGGCTAGTTACTTAGCACAATGCATCAGAGGTGCTCAACGTGCAACTAACTGTGTCCGGGACCGCTAAACACATTATAACAAGCTACAGAGTCAATATCATACCCCATGGTTAACATACCTTATTTGTTGGTATATTGGACAGTGGGCCTCAGACAGCTACTACTGATGTGTGACTGACACTACCCCACACTTAACTGGGATAGCCACTCATGTACCGACACATCCATGAGTCATAACCTCCGCTCTGCTGGATCAACCCATACACACCACCTCCAAGACCTACATTAACCTTGACATGAACACTACCACCATGTGACTGGTGTTACACACCTGGGTTATCCCCTCATTGGTGGATTCCGAACATATGCTACTCAACCTTGTTAGCCACATCCCGGCACCACACCCATCACAGCATACACAGTACATGAGTACTACAACACCTACTACAGACGTCTGCTGACAGCGGTTGTTAACGTCATGACACCCGTGCAGATGGACAATGCACATACAAATGCTGACACATACCCCAGTGCACTTCATTAGCATGTACACAACTGCATGGATCATGCTATTCCACAAAGAGCCATGATGGTACACACCAGATAACATATGCCACTCTGGTGGTCATGTTCCATGGACATATGATGTACAACAACAGGTGTAGGCTGTTGCACAGTGGTGTACATTCCCATGGGTGGGGTGGCTCACTGGTCAGCTGTGGTAGGGCCACAGGGTCCCTCATCACATACTCCAAGGCTAGCTACGTAAACATGACTGCGACACATTCCGGGGTGTACCACCAGGCATTATGGTGGTATGTCAGTAGTCGATGTCAACACCCACATCTGCTGTCACATAAAACAGTCACGCAGGAACATTACAGACCCAGGTGATGTTGGCAACATGCTGGAGGATGGATTCAATGCTAACATTACACCCTCTCACTCACTACAGGGCCACAATCCATACAGGGACATTGTGGTGTTCCTGTGGTCACACCTACACAGTACTAACCTGCACTCTATATGTCCTGGGAGACTGGCCCCATGTCACCTTCCAGCGTCCCAGGCTGTGATGTCCACCAACTTCTGAATGACATGTCTCCCCACTAGGCCACCATATTCAGTAATAGCCTTGTTTCAGACATTGTAGCCCCTGAATGGCACACAGCAGCATTTATCACACTACACACAGGTGGCACCACAATGCACGAGTGGGACTATAGTCCTACACACCTGACTGGACTGTTCTGCATGGCTATGGGGCACATCATCAAGGACGTCATTCACAGAGACATTATTGGGTTCCCGTCCTTTGCTGCCACCCGGGTTGGGCTTGTTAGGTCCAGAGCATGGCCCCTACACATGGTGGACTCCTTTCATACAGTTACCAGGGCAGTTGCTGATGGTACAGGAGTCCACACATCCTGCATTGTCCTCTCATTGCCTTTCAACACCATTCTCCATTCTGGTATTGACAACATACACATACACCTGCACATCGTACCCTATGTCTCAGGATGTTATGCAATGTGGCTCATGGGCAGGACACACACAGTGAGGCCAGCATACCATAGTATCTACTACATGTCAGGTACATTTGGCATACCACAGTCCTCAGTCATAGGGCCCCTCATGTGCAGTATATGCTTCCCTGAGGTACAGGCTAGCACAGGGGACTTTCCCTGCCTAGCTTTCAAACCCCTGCATACAAAGCACCATGTTGCTCCACCAGCTGATACTAACTCCATCCATACAGGTGTTGCTGTGACAGATACATGATATGACTATCATGGCATCAAGCTGCATGACACAAGGTGCATGAACATCACCTTTGCATTACACCATTCACCCACTGACTATCACATGGGTGGTAGTCCCCTACATACATATCACATTGTACATGTTTGCAGTACACACATATGTCGCACCCACTCCTGTGGTTACAGTATTGCCACTGTGGCGTGGATATCCTTCTACGTGGCCACACCTATCTGTACTGGGTGTGTAGCTGGTACATAGGCACCCATTGTACCTCTGAACTCAAGACATCTACACACATTCAAGGGTACACCACCCCATTTAGGGTGTACCTTACACAACAGCTACTGCTTTACATACCACAACATTAACACGCCATGACATTTACTGAGCTCCGACAGTTTAAGTATGCTGCTGCACTGCGGACACCACATCTGTACACATTTGCATACTACATACTCAGGGGTGACCTCTGCTGATCAGACAGGGCCCATGTCCACAACATTATTAATGGATATACTCCTCATACGCGACATATGCAGATGCCACTGTGAGCAACATGCTCATGGATATGTGCACACACGCCACAATGAGTGGGATGTGCTTGAGGGTTACATTCCCAAACTGGACACTCACCATGCTTTGGAACATGAGTTCTATGTACATCACGCAGGGACACTCAGTAGCACTGTTCATATGATACCTCCCTTGGTGGTTGGGAGACACATGTAGGCCTGGGATCACTGCAGTGGCTGTACTGTGCAGAGGTGCAGGTGACACATGGCTCTGCTGTTCACAAGACACTACCCTAGAGAGGTGCCACTAGTGTGAACACTGTAGTTGTGCTTAAAGATGGACTTGCCAGACTGCATAGTACCCCACTATGCACCTGTGAAGCTATTACATGTCCTTTGTGCATGGTTACTTGGTAGCCCTTCCATTTAGATTAGCTATCATGCTATTACAATGTCCCATACCTACAAGCCATATGTATCCTGTTATTGTACATGCCAATAGACAATACCTGTGGTATGCATGATATGCCTGTTATGCTGTGTAGAATATCTGTCATATCTACCTACAATACTATGCATTACACATATTTCACATAGTATCCCATAATGCAAAGCATACTTGCACAGCGGGACCACCTTAGATATGTCATTAACTTTATATGCCCATACACATGCGTGCTGTGACAGTATATCAACATATACTATCCCCTGCTATGGCACGTCCTTGTTGGACATACCCTACCACTGACGGTGGGTTGTATGGAATTGTTCTGTTTAACGCCCTCATGTAGCATCCCTTGTGGTATCTGTGCTGTGTACCTTGTGTCCCACTGCTGGATGCACAGTTTCTACAAGCGTTAGTATGCTCAGCAAGACATCACTACATAAATACCTTTTCCCGCTTTATGCATTGCGGGCATGTTTAATTAATGCAAACCAGGCTATACATACAGTAAAACTAATGAATACAGATCATGCTATACATAACCTTACGTATCGGGTGTTCTACATACCTTGTTATCGTTACGGCATTTCATTTCTATCTCTCTCACAGTGTTTCAACTGGTATTCATATGAGCATACGGTTGGAATGTCTGGCAAGTCATCCTTATATACGTCGATACCTGTAACATGTGGATTCATCCCACCAATCGGTGTTCCTGAGTGACTAATTACTTGCATATCAGCTGTGCAGCTACTCATTTCACCAATTACGCGGCAACAGTGGGGTATAATTGAATCCTCCATTTGGGCGTTGCCTATTTGCCCTACCTTCGGGAAGACGGTCTGTATTGTGTTTTGTTATGTGTAATTGCAACTGCTATGCATGGAGACAAGTATACTTTGGATTCATGTCCCCCGTGGATTGTGTGTGACAGGTAGAGTATTTGGTTCAACATGTGGGTGTACCTGTCATCCCAACGTCTGATAACGGAGTATTGCAAACAAAACCTGTAACATGGCTGTTTGTTCCATTATACAACGCCTGCCATTTTGCATGACACCTTTAATTGTGTCTCTCACATGGTATGTTGAGGGTTCTGCAGATGTAATTGACTGACTGGATGTTTGTGCTGCTATTACAGTCTGTATTGCTTTAGTTTCTAGTGGGGGGTTGTCGGTGGGTGTACGTAGCATATACAGGTTTGTGGGCCTTGCATTTCTACAAAATCCGTATATATGTGTGTGGGCTCCGTCCCTAATTAGAGAGCTAACAGTTAGTAGACTTATGTTACGGGATTGTACGTTGGGCCGTTGTTAATTGGTTTCTATATCGTCTGCAGGTGAGCTTGCTACTTGTATACCTCCGATATTGCAGCGATATATCAAGGGATATGTGTAAGTGACAGCTATCCCTTGTATTTCTGTCCCAGATATTTGCAGTCATTGCGGTTGTGTTGGTAATAGAGCCTGTTTGCCATGGGTTGCCACCTTTTCATATGGTCATTGTTGTATATTTGCGGGACGCACAGCTGTGTTTACAGGCCAACACGTAGCCACAGTCAGTACACAGGTTAGCACATACTTTTATCCTCAATACATACCTATTGTTGTGGGACTTTGGTTACTTATCATATTGCATGTAACATTTACGTTTCTTACATACAGGCATAACTATTAAATACGACTATTACATTATATATGGGACATATTAATGTCCTACCATCTCGGACATTTACCCTTTGTACTGTTTTATGTCAGGACACACCTGCCCAGGGTGGGGCTGTCCCTCCTACTGTGGGACAGGTAGTAACCGTATGCCTACGGCTAGCTATACCCACACCTACCATACTGATCTGCCTCTGATTTGGCACTAACAAACACATGTTGCGGACACACACACACATTACAGTCACATGGAGATGCACACGGCACCCTCAACGCACACTTACACAGATTACGGCACTCACAAACACAGTTGAACACAGTACCTACGTGGACCACAACACCGGCAGCAGTGACTAAATGTCCCTTCATATCATCATACTATTACTCGCAGCTGTACTGTTCCAGTACTGTGTTCTATCGGTCTTTCAGCCTCGTGGTTACGCATGTCGGTATGTTACACATTCCATAGTTGGCGGTATCCTATTTATTTGTACCTCCATGGTGTTATGAATGTCGTTGAACTATCTATTATATTTGCAGATATCGCTGATTCCATCTATATCAACATATATCACTCTATTGCCCTTTCTGTCTGTATTATATATATACATATGTGTACATATATATATATATCTGTATATATATATATATATATATATATATATATATACATATATATATATATATATATCTATATATATATATATATATATATATCTATATATATATATATATATATATATATATATATATCTATATATATCCATATATATATATATATATATCTGGTGGGGAACATGACAGGCACACAGCACCACCATATGCTGTGAGGCTCATGTACTGTTCAGGTGTTGGTATTCCGTGTTCCACTAGCTGTTGTGTTTACAGTGTTTGAGGGCTGCCTATGTAGGAGTCACACATTGGGCCACCTATACATTACAATTTACAGGTGGTCATGTTTGTGTGCCATCCATTTTACTGATTGTGCAGGTGGAGAGGTGTCAGTCCGTAGGGGCCTACACTGTCAGAGTATGTGCTATACGTTCCCTCTTTGCCAAGGCGCAGGCATATTGGGCACGCCTCCGTCTGCCAACTGGGGCTGGCACAGTGTGTTCATGGTCTGAATCCCTCTGTGCCTGTAATGGCCTTGGCAATTGCGGTGGGCTATGAGGGCCTTCACCATTTTGTCCCTGCTGCAGCTGCTTCCGCAGGATCATATTATGTAGCATGGCACATACTATGACGATCTGGGCACACGTGCCTGGAGAGTACTGCAAGGCTCCACCAGATGTATCCAAGCACTGGAACCGTGATTTCAGCATCCCGAACACATGCTCTATGATGATTCTGGTTTGTGCGTGTGCCTCATTATGGCGTTCTTGCATGGGTGTGTGTGCATTTCTGATGGGAGTCATCATCCATGGCTCCAGTGCATAGCCAGCATCTGCCAGAAGATGGCCATGTGGGATGTCCCCCCTGACAAATACCTGATACAGCTGTGAGGCATGCCAGATATGGGAGTCATGGTAGCTTCCAGGGCTGCCAGCACACACATCCATGATAATGCCCTGGGCATTGCACATGACCTGGCAGTTGATGGAGTGGAATCCCTTGTGGTTTATGTAGTGCCTGCCATGTTCACCGGGTGGTGACTTGATTTGTATGTGTGTGCAGTCTATCGCACCCAGTACCTCCGGGTAGTGTGCCACACAGTGGAAGTGGCACATATTGCTGGCCAACTCCTCCTGAGTTTGGGGGAAGTATATCTGCTCATTGGCATGTGGTAACATGGCATCCAGGAACTGGTGTAGTACCCTGGATGCTGATGCCTGTGAGATACCCATTATATCTCCAGTTGGCCTTTGAAAGGTACCTGTGGCCAGTATTCGCAGACATACACATACGTTTGTGTCCACTGGGATGGGTTCCCCTCTGTTGTTTCTGGTTCTCAGGCATGGCCAGCACAGCTCCACTATTTGCTGTAAGATGTCCCTGTCCACCCTGTAACACTCTACTATCTCCAGGTCATGTAGCTCCTGGTAGGTTACCCTTGGTCTGAACACTCTCCTTCTCCTCCAAGGCCTGCGGTGGTTGTCGGCATCATCCTCCACAACACCGTCAGTCTCTAACACATGCTGATGAATCACAGCTATGGCAGCTCCCAACATGTACATTTTAAAAGTTCCCCGTGTGTTTACACCTATGGTGCAGTGTTTGGGAATACACAGGTGTGTGTAAGGTGCTTTCACACTTTATGCTATTGTGCTGTGAACACCGACGATATCATAGGGTGTGTATGTACGATCATAGCTACAGGGGATCTTATGTGTTTTACTGCCGGAACTACTATTGTGGTGCCTTTGGTGTTGAATTACATTTGGCTGCCATGGATTACCTCTTGACCTTCCCTTTACATTTCTGCACGTTGCACCTGCTATTTTCTGGCGTGCATCCTGCAGCCTACTTTCATTTGTACCTTCCTGGACCTGGCGTATCTTGCGTTATGTGTGCTACTGCCGGTCTGCTGTCAGTTTGCTTTGCTCTGCTGTGTCAGGTCTCCTATCTTTGCAATCCAATATCTCCCCTCCTTTCTTTGCATTCCATTGCCTCCCCTATCCTGTTTTGCAGGTTTCTGCAAGCAGACTTGTCAGCTGCCGTCGATTGGCCATCGTGGGTTGATTGGTGTTGATTGCTCATTAGTACTCCAATTACCCTACTTCAGCATTTCCTTCTTTTCTTCCCCTGACCTTCCTGTTTGTGCTATTGTTCACGGTGCGTGCATCCGATTACTGGGTTTCGGGCACATTTTTATCCCTGTACACATGCGCTTTTGGGCACCATGTGTGCTCTCAGCTAAAAGATTCTATACCTTCCTCCCCACCCCTGTCCTGCAGCTTTGCTTAGCAACGGACAGGCCAGATTTTCGTTGCTCCAATGTGCTTACTGCTATAGTGGCACACCCCTCTGCTGATGTCATGTATCTCCTCTGAGCCACTCCTCAGTGTTATACCGCTGCGCCGTATGGTACAACCTTCATCCGGCGGGACATTTGCGATTCAGTATTATCTGCCTCATTTGCATGGCATTGACTACTAATTCATAGTTACTGTGCCGAACACTATCGCAGGCCCTTAGCAACCCTTGCACCTTGGTTGTGGTGTTCCATGCCTACCATTCTGTATTATGCTGTAAACCTGATTTCTATTATGTTGCAATTTTATGACATTTTTATATTATTTCTTTATGGTACAGCTCCCGCACACATGCCCTGCAGTTGTGCTGTGCTTTACTGTGGACATGACATTAAATGTTGTTATTTACATGTTGTGCATCTTTTCTTATGCCATTGGCTGTGTATTTCACCATTGGCATATGTTAACGTTGTGATACCTGGGTCTGGCCTGCTTCCATAGCTCCGATGTTCTGTTTGGGAAAATGTAAACCGTGTTTTTTGGTTTACATTTCCGTGGGCTTATGCTACGCCTTCACCACTTCATGAATCACTATATGCCTTCATTTGCATGGTGCAACACTGCGCATGGGGTGATTAGCATACCTAAGCCGGGGGCTGCGCAGTTCTGGTGTACGCCGGTAGTGCACATGGAATTGGATCGTACCTGAATTGCTCGACGGCCATATTTGGCATTATACCGCCAACGCTATGCCTGCGCCTGGCGCAAGCTTCATGATTCCTGGGGTTAGACTTTTTCTTAATCTGTAGTATCTTCATTTTATATATATATATATATATATATATATATATATATATATATATATATATACTGATGTAGCCAGCACAGATTTTCACTGACAATTATGGCACTCAGTGCATAACTGAAAGAAAGGACATCTCAGTCTATACTTTGTTGCACCCCTTAGTCATTGTCTTACCTCTTATTAATGTTTTACTTTTTCAGACAGATTGCGCTGTATGAGAACCATAATGTTTTGTTTCTATAAGCTACTATCTGACAAAGACAGCTAAATGGAAGTGATACATGAAAGTGCTTTGGTGACCTTTTGTTCAACTCAAGACCTTTCAAGAGGTATGACTGATTCAGCAACTTGGCAACATACAGCAGAAGAAGCAGAATTCCTATTAACATTTTTGTGTGGACAATATTTACTTTTCTGTGATAAAAGCAAGGAAGGACTCATTTATTTCATGAATCTTAGTAGGCATTAGCTATGCACTGTGTAGAATGTTTAAGTAATAGGATGATTTATTCATATTTTAAATTCTACATACAGTTTTGCTGTCAGTAACTGTTACGTACTATTAAGTTCCACACCACCAAACTGTAATATCTTAATCTACAAACTTCACTGTTATTACAAAATGCATCTTGAAAGTTTCAGCAAAACGATTTTTTTGTTCAGAGCTTACATTACTAGTTATAGGATTATTTCAAGTAACCATGTCATGTATTAGTGCTATAGCACCATAAGGCTTAGAAAGCAATTTAATGCTCTAATCTAAAAGGCAAAGGAAGGCAGAAGCAGAAAGAACAACTATGCTTCTTATCATTTTGTAGTTGCAGACACTGATTTGGATTCCAAGTCATATCAAAAATGAAAGTAAAAGTAATAGTTTTATTTAAAATGTCAAAAGATTCTAGCTGCAGTAACCAAAGAATGTGGTTACACATTTTATTGCAAAAAAACCTTAACAAAGCAACCCAGTTGACTATGTCTTCATAGACAACAACATTTTTAGAACTCGTGTCAAAGGTTTTAAAATACAGTATAAACTGGTCATAACAGTTATATTGCTGTAATATTTTTATATAGTTAATGGTGTTCTTTCAGAATTAAATAATTTAATGTGAATAACGTCTAGCTGTAGTTTCATTACTTAAGAGAAAAACATGAGCGTTAGTGTTGAGACTTGAGAAAAAAGCATCTGTTAGGTAATAGCTTCATCAGACCATGGAATATTTGTTACTAACAGGTGGTGTACACCTTGGCTCTAGATGATTGTCACAGCTGAAGTTACACCCCAACCGCATGTGCAAAAATGGGAAAAGGGGTTGTTCCCACTATGAACTAATGCACTTTATTTTGTACCTCTGGATTTAATTCCACTTCTTTGTGCTTACCTGCAATGTGATGCTAAAGTAGCCAAAGCAGCCAGTTAGCCAGCCCATGCTCCAAGATGTCCCTGTGTCTAACGGATTGAATTGCTTAAAAACAGCAAATGCACAAAACCAGTATGCAATGCTCAGTAAGATGCATCAAAATATAGCATTTCACTACACATTATAATGGTCAAAGAAAACAGCATATCTGCATACTGCACAGGGTCCATGGATATTATAATGCTGCACAACATGAGACTCTGGGTCAAATTTATAAAGGTTACCATGAGGTGTACTCCTCATGGTAACCTTTTAGAATTCAAAAACAGCTGTACTAAGGTGTGAAGCACTGTGGTGGGGTGCTCCAATGACCATGCTACATGCTAAGTCATTCTGGAAAACATGTATATGCTATTTAGTCATGTGCTCTTCCTCAGAACTGCCTGAAGTAAGGCATTTGCTCAGCCGAGTGATTCATGAAATCACTTACTTACATAGATTAGCACTGCCGGTCCTGGCCCCTCACAGTAATGAACACAGACAAACACCCTTCTTCATCCATTGTGGAAGACATGAGTACTGGGTAGTTTGGTGATACATGTGTGCGTGAGTGTAATTTAGTGGCTGCATACATGAGTATATGTGTGTGTCTGCTTGGGGGGTAGAGAGTGGTTAGGCGTGTGTGTGTGTGTGTGTGTGTGTGTGTGTGTGTGTGTGTGTGTGTGTGTGTGTGTGTGTGTGTGTGTGTGTGCGCGTGTGTGCGTGTGCGCGTGTGCGCGTGTGCGTGTGTGTGTGTGTGTGTGTGTGTGTGTGTGTGTGTGCGTGCATGCGTGTGTGTGTGTGTGTGTGTGTGTGTGTGTGTGTGTGTGTGTGTGTGAGATTGTGTATGGGTGAATGGGTGAGAGTGCATGTGTAAATGTCATCAGGTAGACAGAGGGCTTGTGTGTGTATGTATGTGTGTGTGTGTGTGTGTGTGTGTGTGTGTGTGTGTGTGTGTGTGTGTGTTACTGTGCATGTGTAATGAATGTGTGCATGTGTGTGTATGTGTGCATGGGGTGGGTTGGTGTGACTGTCATACTTCCATACACGCCTGAACTAAAGAGCAAACTCTGCAACATTGAGTCATGGACCATTAGCCTCCATGTTTATCTTCACAGCTTTGGGGGAGCCATAACCAATAGGCATATCTTCACAGCCATAGGTTGGACATAGAACATTAAACCAGAGATATCAATGCAAGCAGTGGTCAGGCAGACACTAGTAACTAGGGAATTTTTTCAAGCTGTAATTGCAATAACACAAAATAGAAATTTGGAGGGAAATAATAATTATTAGGGATTTCTATTACATTTGGAGCCTTAACAGCACATAGACATATTAGAAATGGGGGGGGGGGGGTACTAGACACCAGAAATTACTCATAACTATATGCCTTAATGGCACTTACATGTCACATGGGTCAGTGGGAACACTAGATATTAGGGTCAATTTTCACTGCCTTTAAAGCACGTAAGTGGGATGAGCAAGAATACTAAGACAAGACAGAACTCTTCTTTTCTTACATTAGAGGCAAAATTAAAAATACAAAATACACAAAATCATTATGAGAGCCACTAGACACAAAGAATACTATAACACAACATGCCTTAAAGGCACTGAAATGTCATAAAGCCCTGCACCCTTTCCATAACAATCTTATGAACTATCTGCTGTGCTAATAATTCAGTGCAGCATGTGTTTTTAACTCTGATATTGATGATCTCAGGTATTATTCAATAAATAAAATAAAATAAAGAAATTATAGAATTGACTAGGAAATCAATATATAACCCCCCCTATTACCACAAATCAAGAATTTCGAAATGGTGTTGGAAAATGAAATAAGAAAGAATCATACTAGGAAAATAACTTATTTCCACCAGAATTTATCAAAGGATGAGAAAGAATTATTAAAAGAAATCACAGAGGATAAAACAGTGAGAATCATGAAACCTGATAAAGGGGGTGGGATAGTAATAATGGATAAAATTTTATATGAAGCAAAAATGCGTATTATTTTAAATGATGAAGACAAATATTGTGTAGCTTCAAACAGGAGGTTGAGATGGCGCATAAGAAAATAGAATTAACAATTCATGATTTATTTTTAGAAAAAGTTATTGATATCAAAACTGTCAACTTTTTAAAGGTGAAAAAAACAAGGGTGGCCACAATTTTCGGCATACCCAAAATGCACAAAAACCAGGAAAACCCCCCACTAAGACCCATAGTGTCAGCAGAGGGAGCAATGACTGTCCCATTAGCTAAATATGTTGATACAAAAGCAAAGCATATATGGGTTAACAATAATACTATATTAAAAGATTCCTGGGATTTTCTAAGGGAATTAACACTTAATGTGTATAAGGAAGATATTACCTTCATTACTATAGATATTATTGACCTATTCTCTTGTATTCCACATAAAGAAGGAATTAAATTGTTTGAAGAAAGTATTTTTTTAGATAGTATCATGACACATGAAGAAAAAATAGCCACTGTAAATTTTATGGATGTGATTTTGAAAAATAACTATTTAATTTTCAATGGCGAATATTATAAACAAAAATCTGGAGTTTCAATGGGAGCAGCATGCGCCCCTACATATCTTAATTTAGTACTATCCAGATGGGAAGAGAAATATATCACAAATTCCAAATACAAAGATAATTGGGTATTATACCATAGGTTTTTGGATGATATAGTTATTTTCTGGATAGGGGGCGAAAAAAACTTCCAAGAATTCATGGAGTATTTAGATACTACTACAGGTTTTTTGAAATTTACTTACACCACAAACAAAAATGTGCTTAACTACTTAGATGTGGAGATCTATAAATACAAAAATAATTTTGAAACAAAAGTATACAGGAAATTAACCTATGTTAATTCCTTTCTACACTTCCAAAGTGCACACCCTTTTCACAGTAAGAAAAATATCTTAAAAGGACAATTTGTGAGTGGGTCTAGAATGACGAGTCGACAAGAGGATTTTTGCATAGAATGTGATAGACTGGAAAATATGTTTTTGGATAAAGGTTATCCTATTGAGTTTATAAGAAACATAAGGAAAGAAATTGAGATAGGTAGAAGTGGAAGATTCCACCCTATTAAAGGGGTGGAACAAACTACCACTAATGTAATAGGAAATGAAAAAATAGAAAAAACAGGAAAAATAGATAATGAAGGAGAAAATTATCAATGAAGATTGATACTAGAATATAATTCCTCCAATAAAAATATAGGGGGAATAATTAATAGAGAATGGAACAAATTTTTAACCTTTACTGACATAGAGGAAGTTAAGAAGATAGTACCTAAAATTGTTTATAAAAATCCTCCCAACATTAGGAATATGTTAGAAAGAACAGGAATGATAAAGAGAATAAAACCTAACCAGACAGTAGGAACTTTTAAGTGTGGTAGGTGTGCTCAGTGTATCTTTATAATAAATATGAAAGAAATATATTTGGAGAGTAGAAAGAAATTAATAAAAAGTTATAGTTATTATAACTGTGATACACAGCGGGTAGTATATTTAGCGACATGTCAGAAATGTCACTCTTTCTACGTTGGAAAGACAGAGAGACCCTTAAAAAAGAGGGTCTATGAACACACCTATGACATTAAAAAAGAAAGAGAGACTAACGCACTTTATAAACACACTAAAAATTGTTTGGGAGCAACCTACTTGTTTTTTGTATTAGAGCAGATCCAGGTGGACCCCAGGGGAGGTCCATGGGAGGACATATTAGAAAGTAGGGAGCTATGGTGGCAGATACATCTTGATGCTAGTAAAAGCCCAGGATTAAATGACCATATATCCATAGGAGCTATTTTAAGGTTAAAATCAAACAAAATTTAAGTTAATGAATTCCAGTTTTTAACACTAGAGGGTAGTAGACCCTTTCACAACATCATTAAGAAGAGGGAGAAACTAATTTTACACACAAAGAAATTTTTAACTAGATTTTATTGAATTTTATAATACATTTTCTAAGTGTCCCTTAAATACAAATAGACAGTATGAAGTAGTTTTTATGATATACACAAGATTTGCATACACTAAATGCACTTTATATTTATATATTTATATATTTATATATTTATACATATATATATATTTTTATATTTATACAATAGAGAAGACAATAAGGAAGCTGTTATAATTATGAATTTTTAAGGACGGTTTTTAAATGTATTTATGTATGTATTTATTTATTTATTATAAGAATAGGTACATGAATTCATGGGTAGAAATGTCAGTGTGGTAACACATTGTTGTGTAACCTCCATTTCAGTTTATATATATATAAAAAAAGTTTTGTTATGGAACGGAGGTTTGTAACACTAAGAAGATCTTGAATAATGTATGAATACTCATGAATATTCATGAGGAAGTGAAGCTGATTTGCCAATTCAAATTATGAAAGATCAGCTTTTAATTGGTAAATTACATCAATTGTAAAGGAATTAAGGTATTTAAATGTTATTAGCACAACTTCCTAGTATCTGATGAAGTCCCACATAGTGAGACGAAAACGCAATTGGTACCTGTGTTAGAAGAGCGTTTATTATTTTTATCGTGTGGTTTGTTAAATAAACTGTGAATTTTATTCATCTGGCTGCCTGGAGATACTTTCGAGCACTTAGCATCATATTTATTGGTATTTGTTGGTGGTTATCTTGTGGATGCTATCGCATTGCTACGTTCATTATTCAATAAATGAAATAGTGCTGAAACATCAAAGACAGTCTGACAACATGTGGGCAGGTGTGATGTACACAGTTTTGTGTGTGTGTGTGTGTGTGTGTGTGTGTGTGTGTGTATATACGTGCGTGTTTTTCTGTGCACGTGTGCGTGTGCATGTGTGTGTACGTGTGTGTTTTTGTGTGTGCGCGTGCACCCGAGTGTGCGCGTGTGCATGTGTGCACGCGTGTGCATGTGTGTGTGTGTGTGTGTGTGTGTGTGTGTGTGTGTGTGTTTGTGTGTGTGTGTGTGTGTGTGTGTGTGTGTATGGAGTGTGCATGGGAGATTGAATAGGAGGTTGCCTTTGCTATCCCAGTTCAGCTGCCAACAGTGCTAACTACTGCAGGAAGTGCTAATCTGCACTGAAAGTAGTTAACAGAGATTCATCTACATACAAATTTGCCAATATCGAAGTCTTTTCTGTTTGCAGCTAATATATCTATGAATTGGAAATTTCCACATTGTGTATACAGGACCTTTTTTACTGATGTCCTTAATGAGAACAGTAGGGTTCTTAATGAATAAATATGATATTTGTAATCCAGTGCACTGAAACAAACTGACTGATCACATAAAGCTTAACCAAAAGATCCAGTGTGAAACTACCATAGGTTCTGACACATTGTAATCCCACCATTGATTTAGGGCAACTGAATTTTGATCAAAAGTTTGTTGAGTTATATTGGATGGCAAGAGCTGTGTCATATTAGCATTGTACATCTGTCATGGTTATCATAGTCTTATGGGTGGTATGAATAACCCATTTAAGGAAAAAAAACAAAGTGCCAGCAGCCCTGTGCATCCCTGCAACAAATGCTAAACATGCAGACCGTGTGTGTCTGACTCTGTCTTCAACTTCATGCAGGTGATAGCTATATACTGTATGTATTTTCCTCCAATAAGTGAGCATTCCACAACATTGCAGGCATTCTTTTAGTTCCAGACATTTTATTTAAACATTCTTTCCTCCCAAAAGCATAACTCTCAACCTTTCACAGCTATACTTCATCTTCTTATATGAAAAATGGGAGCCTTTTACACAAAGAACTGCCTTTCTTTGAGCTACCTGTACTTCCTTGTAATTACTCCTTCCTTGTAATTATTCCTGTTTGTCTTCTTCAGCTAGCTATTCCTCCATTTCTAACTGTCCCTTCCCTCCTTTTAATCCCCATTTATATAATGAACTGGGGTGGGACTTTGCTGTGCTGGTGCTCCTTGTTCTAGCTAACACTGCACCTGTAGCAATGATGTGGCAGTTTATTGTACATGTGAGAATGCCTGTCCTTGGGTGGGCTCAGGCACACATGTCTGCCTTTACTGTGATGTCAGACATCCTGATCAGAAGCACTTGGCTAGCATAAGTCCTCCACAGATCCTGCCTAATGCTACTTGTTCCCTCATGTCAAAGCAGTGGTTTGCTATAGAAATGGCATCATGCAAGCCTTGACACAAGAAATTGGTTGGCCATTGTTTTAAATCTGCCCTTTTCCCCACTGTAGTGTGAACATGGAGTTAGTATATTTAGTTAGGGGGTGTGTGGGGGGCACAGCCCCCGACATTGGGAGATGTGGGTGGCGAAGATCCCACTTTATAGTGTTTGTTATATTGTGTTGTGCATAGTTGGCCTACTGATTTCTTTCCCTTGGAAAGAAATCAATGATGTGGCTGTTCTCTGAAGTGGACGCTCGACACGTGTCAATGAAAAGGTAGTCGAGATTTAATACCTTCAAGTATATGATATAGACCCGATGTGTCTGACCCAATCTTTATGTAAGCTAGGGAATTTTCATATAATAATCTTATTAACTTTATAAAATTTTGTGAAAATCCATATTCTTCCAAGGCCAATAATAATTAATCCTAATGCACTGAATCAAAAGCATTATTAATGTATAAGCTCACTAGAGTCATACTTCCTTGTGTAATATTAACATAATCAATTACTTTAAGTATTCTTTTAATGTTATGATATGTGCTTCTTTCTTTTATGAAGTCAGTTTGATCTTCATTTATCAATAAAGCAAACACTGTTTATTCTGCTTACATGTATTGCCATAAAAATCTTGTAATCAATATTTAATACAGATATTGGCCTGTAAGATGGACACTCTTTTGCATCCTTATCAGGTTTTACAATTGGGGATATTAGTTTATATTTCCAAGACTGGGTGATATTTTTGGTTATTTTAACTAATCTATGTACTCTTAGTAAGACTAAAGCTTCTCTAAGCATTAGTTTGTACATTTCAGAAATAATACTATCTATTCCAGGCACTTTATTAAAACTTCAACTTATTCATTTGAAATTTAAGTTCAGTCATTGAAATTGGTTTATCTATTCATTTTATTTGATTTTTTATTAATTTATTCTTTCTATGTTTCTTAAAGAAGGATTTTATTATATTTTGAGTTTCTATTTCTGAACTATATGAGTTAATTGAGTTAGAGTAAATTTTAAAGATGTCCAGAATGCCTTCTAAATCTGAAACCTTTTTCTTATTACCTGGAATATAAACTTATTTTTTATGATTTGATTTAATGATTTTTTTTTGTTCTATTTGCTATCCTTCATTGATTTCTAGGGTTAAATTAATCATAGTTTTATGATGTAATGTCTCTACATATTTTTTTGTTCACCTCATTGAGTTCTTTTATTAAGTTATTGTTACCTTTTTGAATATCTAATTTTAGCTGATCAGTTTTTGTTTGTAAATCTAATAATTCTTTATTCCATTGTTTTTGTTTTCTTATTAATACATCAAAATAAAACTTTACCATATACATATGATTTTAAAAGGAGTGTATTCCTTTAAAATAAAATAACTTGAAGTCTTTAAACTTCGTTATGTATGATGGAATTCTAGTAATAGTAACACTTTGTCTTGCATTGATTTTCAGATCAAATGTAATTGCATTATGATCAGATAAAAGGCATGTAACCACTTAGACTTTATCCAATTTTGCTGTTATATCGCCTGAAACATATACGTTATCTATTCTAGATTAGGTAACATAGAAATGTGAATAATTTGTGAAAAATTGTGAATTTGTCTCAGCATATATATTTATATCTTTAATGTTAAATATAGCAATAAAGTCGGTTAGTGCCTTAAATGTCACTGGCTTCCTACTTTTTTTTTAATTAGTATCACTGTCATTCAATATACAACTAAAATCATGAGCTAATATTGTACTCCCCTTAGAATATTGTGTAATTTCTTCGAGCTGTTTCTTAACCACTTTAACTCCTAGCCCAGGAATCCAATAAAGATACATTCTTCCATTAATTTTTGTAAATACTAGTCAAAACATCCTAGCACTACCATAATATGTATTTATGATTTTCGACATTAAAACAGAATCTTTCCATAGAATTGCTTCACCTCTTTTTTATAATGTGAAATAACTAATACAGAATAATTATTAGTATTAAGTCTATCTATGTCTTCTTGTAATAAACGTGTCTCTTGTAAAAAAATGAGTATTTAAGATTTTTAGATATTTAAGACTTCCACTTTTACAACTGCTATTTAAGCCATAAATATTAATAGAAATACACATGTATAAATTTTTATTGGAAGTATAATTAGTCATGTATAGCTATTATTGAAGAAAAGGAACAAGTATATTACTGAAAAAATGCTTATATTTATCCTTAAGAACATTGTAACTAATATTCATAGACACCCATTTATAGACATTTAAACTTTTAAACATTAAATATTTAACTAAAAATAAACTATACAATCTCTGAGATTTAAAACCCTAGTCTTGAATAGCTTTTCTATTCAAATGTTCCCTCCAAAGTATCTTCCCAGTCTAATTCACCACTCTAGCTATTTAAGTATTAATTGTATGCAGAAAGATAGCTTTTAAATCTGATTATCTATCGATTATATATTACTGAATGAAGTAATATGTGTTTGTATGTGTGAGGGTGAATATAAGAATTAAAAAAAAGCATAACATCATCTGTACACATCTAGTTCACTAAGGACTCTATACAATAACTTATCTAATCAGGTCCTGCATGTGGTAGGTTTGAATGTGAGGATGGGAGACATTGTAAATAAAACAGAAAAAATTGAACTACAATGGATCTTAAGTTTAGGGTCACATAGAGGTCTTGGCCTGAATGATAGTGTTCCTCTCAAGCCTGTGTTAAGATCTAAAAAGTTAAAATAATTTCATTTATATATACATATTTTTTATGATCTTTTATGAAGTGTATAAAGATGTATTTATGTATGCCTTCCAGCATATATCATGGTATAGTCGGCTTTTGCAATTGCATACTTTGCACATTTGATGTGTTTGTTGCTTTAATAGTTTATGTTCTAATTTATTTATGTTTTAATTAATGTTTTAGAGGAGGGACTTTTAGTGGCTATGATTGGCCATGAGATTTTGTATTTTTGAATTTAAGCAGCTGATTTTATTTTACTGTTGTCTGATGAAGCACTGTCTACCACTGTGAAAGTGCTCACATCAGTTTTAATAAACTTTTGCTATTTTTTAGTATTTTTTGGTGTGACAATTACATCCTATTAGCATTTGTCTTCTTTTGGGGATATTGTTGTTATCTACTTGTGTTTTGCAATCTCGCTGTTTTGGGGACTTTTTGTATGTTATAATAATGTAATCTGATAATGTTTTTGAAGTATGAATCCATTACTCCTATTCAATTGATATACCACATATCTGTCTAGTACTGTTGTTGTTAAATCATAGAACACTATATTATACATTACAGGTATTCTACAGTTTTGTTCACTTCTATTTATGAATAAGCCTGGTTTACTTTCTTTAACAAGTAAACATTTCTACTTTGCATTAACTTTCATTAGTAATGACTGATTATTTTTACAGCTTTATGAATTACTAATGTGTATTTGTCATAATGAATTGTATGCAAATTCATAGTACAAAGTGATTTGTTCCTTCTGTAACATCCATAATTATATACACATCTTTATAAGCTGTTTTAGTTTGCAATAGCACAAAATGAATACTTCACAGTACAATAGTATACTGTTATGAGCAAAATGCAATAAAGTCAATGTCAAGAAAATTTACCACAGATAAAGTATCTAAAATGAATTTGTAAGCTTTGATCTGGAAATACTAACTGCAATGTAAAAACTTTGCATTTAAAGCATCTGCTTCAAAATACCGTATATACACTAGCTCATTCATTAAAGCCTCTACTTATTCCTAATTATATGTTAGTCCATCTGTCTTAGATGACTTCTAAGTTAACAAAAATGATTTTCTCTCCTTAATATCAACTTTAAATGATTTAGTTTATTTCTTACATTAAAGGTTACTAAGTCTTCTCTGTCAAGAATAATTATAATCTGATGCCTCACTTCATCATTTATGTTGTTATTATTCAACATTTCTTTTCTTTTCTCCTCTTCCTTTCTCTTTTCTGGTCCATTCTCAATCACTGTAATCAGTGTACACTCCACTAATTCCATACATACTGTACATTCCTGTCTCTTAAAATCAAAAATAGACCAGAATGAACTACACTACAATGTTTTCATTTAATTTAGGATCATTATCCTTCTAGGTAATTTGCCTGCATCATAAGGGAATTCATTATATCACAGGGACATTTTGTTGGCAGCAGTTTTCCTACTGTGCAAAGGAGTTTTTTTCTTCTTTCTTTTCCTCCTCTTTCCTTCTTCCCTTTTTTATTTATTTCCCTTTTTTTCTCTCCTCTTATCATTTCCTTGTATGCTTCATACCTTACATACTGCTCATCTCTGTATGCTAGGCAATATATCTGCAGGGAAGGAGGATCCCTGAGCTCACAAACAATGCACACTCCATTTACATGCAAATTGTGTCCCATTACTCCACTAGGACTAACCCTTAAACAAGTCGTATACTCTTTGTGAACTGTGTATTGTCCCAGAAAGGAGTGATTCACTTGTATGATGTGTGGATGGTATGTCGGCACACTATAAGGCAAGAATGCATTCAAGCTTTTACTTCACTACAAGATACTTGGTTCATTGTTTAGAAACAAAATAATTTAAATGATATTCCTCATAAACATAAAAAGAAAAGTATTTAAATGATGTTCCTCATTAAAAATACTAGATGTCACTTTAAATATTAATAAAAAAAGGCTCAAATATAACCTTTGACCCTGCTGCTTATGTCATTTTTGAGCCATCTTGATTATGTTTCAGTGATCTGCACACTTGCAAAGGGGTTCTAACAACAAGAATATTTTAGAACTGTGTAAGAAGTATCAGGAAAATAAAAAAAAAAATGTATAGGTTGTGACCTTTACAGGAAGCCGTGAAACAAATAAGTGAACAATTTGAACAATTTATAACCTTCTCAAGCTCAAGAGAATTTAATCACCTCTCTCACTTATTGTATGCATATAAAGTCAAGCTGAATAGTACTTTTTTACATTTGGAACCCTCTCCAATACATAAAATATCTTATTTATCTTTTTTCCCTCCACTACATCACAGTCATGATTTCTAATATGTGTGTGTGTGCGCGTGTGTGCGTGTGTGTGTGTGTGTGTGCGCATATATGTAACTTAAGTAAAATAAAACAGAAACATGTTCCTAAAATTTTCAGTCTATCTACACTCAAACACTATAAACATTTAATACACATTTAAGCCAAGTAATCATCCAAGCATCACACACACACACACACACACACACACACACACACACACACACACACACACACACACACACACACACTATACATTTTTATTATTTGGTAGAATATAACTAGACTACTATAAGTTAGTTTGCTTAATTATTAATTTCCTATACCAGCTATAAATTACTATGCGAATAATCTAATCTATAGAATATATCACTTATTTAGGAAAAGAACTCATACTGTGATATAATCTTTTCAGAAAAATGATTTGTGAATAAAGATTTTCTTTATACATCTGTCTATACTAAACTGTTTTTCATCTAAGATTGACTAAAATCAAAGTAAATTATACTATTTATAATGATATAAAATAACATAAAAATATAGAACACATTACCTTTCTTTTTCATTTAAGGATATGTGATTCCTTTTTTGTATCTATCAGGAGTATCATAGTATTGTGAATTATGTGATATCGTATATATGAAATTTTAAACCTTTTGAATCTCAAGAAAACTAACAAATAAAAGGTGCTACAGATTTATATTTGTCCTTTAGTTTATTCTTGTTTTTCTCTATGTGTTCCATACATTCTTTTCTGCTTGCCTCTTCAATGAATTGCTGATCAATTCCCTTGTCACTGTTTGCACTAAAATGTTATTGATGTTAGATATGATATAACTGACTCCAGGGTTTCAAATGTTTTAGTACCATCTAAGAGAAAAAAAACTAAGTCTAGCTAGAAATAGTAGATGCACTTTGATGTGTACCTTTTTCAGTTCTCTCATCAAAGGGAGATATGCCTTTCTTTTTGAAACCACTGTTGAAGAATAATCATTGTCATATCTCATTATACTGTCATTATATTTAACTGGTGAATTTGTCCAAGCAGATTTTGATACTAGTTCATTGTCTTGACAAGAAAAAAGTCTTACTATTATGGATCTCAGGTTTGTATTTACCTTATTTGTTGACAAAAGAACCACCAATGACTTGTGTGCTCTTTCAGTATCATATGAAAAAGACTCTGACAGATTTAATGTCTTTGGAAGCCAATTAGTAAAAAAAAAATTAACCATGTTGTCCCCTTCTATTTTTTCCAGTAATCCATAAATGTGCACATTGTTTCTTCTATCTCTTTTCAAGATAATCTATTTTATTTTGTAAATAAGTATTTTGTTTTAATAGGAATTCAGTGTTGTGTTCTTCTTCTGAAACTTTGCCTTTTATATCATTTAGTGCCTTTTCCATACTGGAAATCTGAGTTTTCAGGTGTATATTACTTTATCGAACTTTTACAAGTTTGAACATCATATGGTCGAAGCCATAAGATCGAACTTCTAAAAGTTCAAAAAGCTAAAAAAAACAACAGAAAACAACTACCTGACCATTTTAAGCAGGGGGGCAAGCCCTCCTGCACCTCCCACATCCCCCACTCTTTAAATATACCAAGTATGGGATCGCACTACAGTGGAGGAAAGGGAAATCTTTCCATTACGTACTGTACAGAGATCTCTGTTGAAACATTCAAACTTTTAAAAGTTGATTATATGGTGTTGACCATATGATGTTCGAACTTTTAAAAGTTTGATAGCATAATATACATCCGAGTTTTCTGCTGAATAATTATTTCATGCAGCTGTTCCATTTGCTTTGTGCAGTTTTTTTCTTAGAAATGATCAAGTTTATTGTCCATTTTATCTAGTTTCATCAATAAATCTTGTATGCTGGTAAGTAAAGATTGCATTCCTTCTTCAATTACTGGTCTTGCAAGTTATTCTTGGAGTAATTCATTGAAGAACAAACAAAAACCTGTCTACTTAAATTTGACAGGAGTTTAAAATATTAGAAGTGTATAGTTCATATATAAAGTTCCAAAAACTTGAAAAAAATCTTCAAAGTTGAAAAGTCTACAAAATCAAAAACTTAAAAATTCCTGTTAGAAATATATCTCATACAGCAGAGATGAAAAACGGTGCTGTTATCCTGCCACCATCTGCAAAGAAAATATTTAGAGAGCAAACTTGAGATACAAATCAGACTCCAGCTATAGTGTGACAAATGCAATTAAAAAAGCAAAAACTAAATAAATAAATAAATTAATTAATAACAATAATAATAATAATAATAATAATAATAATAATAATAAGTAGCTGCAAAAAGCACGGAAAGTAACAATCAGATTTTATAGCCTTGGGAATATTGACTAGAAACGTACAAGTTTAGAGTCATCAGGAATCTCCCTTTTAAATGGCTAGCAGTTTGAAACAATGTAAAGCTCTGACAAATAACCTAAACTGTAACAAAAAGACCAGTAGTGGTACCAAGGACTAAGAATAACTTAATGGTTAGACCAATACAGAGACTTTATAGATAAGATTGTCATGGACCACAAGGCACAAAAATGAAGGTCTCCCATCTTTAGTTTCAACAGCAAGAAGATTAAAGCCTGTACCAAGGCTAAAGTATATGTCTTTAGCCAAAGCAATAAAATCAAGGCATAGATGTAAATGGATCTTAATCCATGGTTGAAAACTATACAAAATACCAGTCCACAGTCAAGCTCAAAGCCAAAATGACAAAAATTAGCAGGGTGTAAAATAATAAAATCTACTGGCAGTAAAATGATCAGATGACAGCAAACATAAACTCAGTTCGGTTTTAGTCAGTGCACTAATGAGAAGTTCAACTCAGCTGTTACCATGGCCAAAATAGTGAAATTGTAGTGTAAATAGTACTAACAGATAGTGGTTGACAAAACAAAGGTTAAACATCTATTCACTTTTTCAGAGAGCTGATATTTTGAGAACACTAAAAGTAAATAAAAAAAGACTCTAAAACAGGCGAGTATCAAATAGGAAAACAGGGAGAGAGAAAAAATAAAATTAGTGACCCGTTAGAAACCAAGTCAAATGCAAATAGGGATAGGATATGCCCATTACTGATGTACTGTCTGCAAAAGTCACTGCAAAAAACAGAAATTAAATAACACTGAAACCTGTATTTCCCCTCACAATAATCTTAAATACTTAAGTGAGCTCCAAACAGCTGGCCACTTTGTGATTCACCAAAGTTACCCATATCTGTTCATTGAAGTAGAGAAAAGAAATACTAGTGTTCGGTGAAGAGTTAGCAGGAGTTATTGGGGACTTTAGCTTAAAACATATGTGCAAAAGTTCAATCTCACCAGAAAAGTTCAATCTTACCAGAAAAATGAAATCTGACCTAGATGGAAGTGGTTCAGAATGCGGGGGTTGCTGACAATATCTTCTTTCTTCTAATCTATAAACATTAAGCAATTAACCTTGAATTAAGACATATATATATATATATATATATATATATATATATATATATATATATATATATATATATATATATATAGGTCTACTTCAGTAGACCAACTTACCTGAAAATCAAAGCCCAGATAGCCAAGACGAGGAGACCGAAAAGATCAGGACACCATACGGCAAAACAGTGGCGGTTTAACATGGGAAAAGAGTCAGTTGGCCAACATGGTGACCTTTGCCCTTTTCTACCCTGTAGTATGATCTCAGAGTTGGTATATTAAAGAAAGAGGGATTGGGGATGAAGCCCACTACTTGGGTGGGTTGAGTTTACTGTGGTTTGTTTACATGGTGGTGTTGGACAACTTACCATTTTCTCAGTGTTCTTTTTCACTGTTTTGCATGTTTGGTGTCCTCGTCCTTTCGTTTCTTTTGTCTCGGTATCTGGTTTTTGGTTTTCTGGTAAGTTGATCTACTGAAGTAGATGTGTATATATATATATATATATATATATATATATATATATATATATATATACATACACACACACATATATATATATATATATACATACACACACACATATATATATATATATATATATATATATATATATATATATATACATGTATAATTTATTACAAAATAAAGGCTGTTTGTGTAATATATTATTCCCATGCATAAAATGTTCAGTAATATGCAAAGTAAGTTTGCATACTCTCTCTCTCACAAATAAAATACTTCGTAACATAAAGGTGAGACACAATGTGCAATGTGAGTTTGTTACATGTAAATCTGCATTTGCTACTGTATCCTGACTGAGACAGATATATTGTCATGCCAGCATTATGTAAACAGACCGGTTTCGGCTGGCAATACACAGACAGCCTTCCTCAGTGTAATGAGAACAACTCAAATGCTGTTATTTAAAATATCAAAGAAGAAACATGATTGGTTGTCCTAAAATTGCTCATTGAGCCCTGGTGGAAATAAAGGGCTACAAAATGGAACAGGTTTTTGATGCCAGTAACAAGGTTAACAAACTTAAGAGGGAAGAATTGTTATGTTATAAGGAGCACAATCATAGAGAATCACAACCCATTAGGTTTACTACAACTTATGGTAGGAATTCTGACACATTAATACAGAGTGTACATAGGCATTGGAACATTTTACAATATGATCTTGAGGTATCTAATATTATCCCAGAAAGATGTCTGTTTTCTTTTAGGAAGGGCAGAAATCTGAGCGGTTGCTTTAACCACTTCAAACACTCACATGATTCTGGTACGGAACATTATATTCAAACTGCACTAACAGGGGGAATTCTAAATGGCTGTTTTCCATGTGGCCACTGTTCCAACTGCAATAAAGTCAATAAAACTAAACAATTCTCTAGCAGAAACTCTTCTGTTGTGTATGATATTAATTTTTTTGCCAATTGTAGTTCTGACTGGGTCATCTACTTGGCCACATGTTTTTGTGGGTCATTCTATGTAGGACAAATTTCACGTCCCATGAGACTCAGGATTTCAGAACACATTAGCAATATTAAAAAATGTAAAGTGCAAAATGCATTGTATAAACATCACAACATACATCCCACTGCAAAGTTTTGTTTTACTATAATTGATATCATAAAGGGCAAAAAGTTGAATAAAATGGGTCTACACTCTTTATTAAATTCCAAGGAGAAAAAGTGGATCATCACGTTAGGTGGTTTATTTCCACCAGGGCTCAATGAGCAATTTTAGGACAACCAATCATGTTTCTTCTGTGATATTTTAAACAACAGCATTTGAGTTGTTCTCATTACACTGAGGAAGGCTGTGTGTGTATTGCCAACTGAAACCGGTCTGTTTTTGTTGTTGTTCTACAATAAATTATTCACCAGGATACAGCTTGCTGGCTCTATTTTTTATTTTTATTACAATTGGTACATTTGGGGCCGTGCATTGCACTCGCGCAGGAAGTTCTTGATTTTTGATGCCAGCATTACCCCACAGAAAGATACCTTTTTTGTTGTAGTGTCTGGAGCTCTTAGCAACATACTGCTTTTCTATAATTTTTTTTTCCAAATTGTTGCCTTCTTTATCAATTAAAATGGGTGCACCACAAACCTTTCCAATAGACCCTGATAACCTTAGAACGACTTTCCAATTACTTCTCAAATATTGTATAGAGGCAATGTCACAGCTATGTGTTACTGGAAAAGACTGTTTAAAGTTAGTATCACCATTTTTAACCATTGACTTATACTATGTGGGCCCACTAAATAACATTGGGCATATAGAGCATTTCTACTTAACTTGACTTTCACAAAAAAATGTTATTCACTTATATAGTCATATATAGTCATAACCGCTTTCCTCCAGCCTATCTATTGAGTGCTGGTTACATGCAACCTGTTCCTGTTGCTGTTTATCTTGTAATAAAAATTATTTCCTTTATTCTTTTTGTTCCTACTGTTTGGATATGCATTACTCCTTATTGTCTGATTCCTAAAACTTGCAACATCACTGAGCTGGTATCCATGTGGTTGTTCCTTCCTGCACAACTTCACTGTTTGTACTTCCTTGTCACTGTCTGAGCATTAAATGCAATCACTCAGAGCTAAGTGATTGGTTGATCAGAGGTTCAGGGCCTAACTGAGATTTTCTGGCTACGTTTTCAGTTAGGAATTTGGATTGTCTCACTTGAAAAATGCTTTTCCATTTGTTTTAAAAAAGATGTTCCAATGTCCTTTCCTCCAACTTCTCCACTTAGCTGCAAACCTATAGGTTCATGGTTTGGTACTAGGCTATCGGCCCTAGGGCCTATACAAGCCTAGCCAAAACAATTCCCTGGCTATTTATTCCCACACTATTTACTTCCCTGGATATATGGATTTGCTTCCCTTACAAATTAAATAAATGTTTACTATCACCAATGAAGAAAGAATGCTGTCATACTCAGTTTGAAACAATGTAAAAGTAGAGACTGATACAATTATTAATTAAGTTCAATAACCTCACCCTCATAGCCATAAAGTCAGTACACAACTTGATCAAATGAAGCTTTAAAATTCTTGTACAAAGGACTGTTTTTAGAGGTAATGTTAAAAAAGTTTAAACATGGCCTGCCTATAGAAACAATCTCAGTTGTTTGCATTGCATAGAATACAAATTATCTACATTTTATGATATGCAAGTATGAAGATTTTTGTCTCACAACTTTGTAGAGTCTGGAAGAAAAGGCAATGATTTTTTATTGATAGATGAGTTTTCCAAATGGGTTGGAAGACTTGACAAGAAGTTTGTTAATATCCAGAGGAAGCTGAATAGGTCCACTCAAAATGTTATTGGGACTAGCCATTGAACCACATAGTCCAGACTACACAGCCCCATTCTTATTACAGACTTGTCCAAACACAATCATGATTTCATCAGAGAATGAAGGAACTGAATGCAATGAAAAGACAGTAACCATACTTTCATTTCAAGAGTTCCTGTCATCCAAGTTTTAAAATAACAGAAACAATTAAGAAAACAAAATAAAACACCTGTTGTTCTAAGCCAGTATGAGATGCAAACTGAATTAACTATGAAAACACACACACACACACACACACACACACACACACACACACACACACACACACACACACACACACATATCAGAGACATGAAACAAAAGAGAGACATTTAATAGAACCACTGAACTAAGTGCTTTCCTCAGATGCTTGTCTTCAGAACTAATTTAACTTCTCAATGATAAGCAATACTTATGTCAAAACTGTCATGCAACTAAAGTCCTGTGTCTTTCAAAAGTAATTAGCTAAATACAAACATGATTTACATCATCAGATGGGTATTAAATATTAAAAACAACATGAATCTGTTTAAATAAATGCATTTTAAAACATAAGCTTCAGTACACATTTGATGTTGAGATGTTTATTAAAGCAATGCAGGAAATTAAAATTCAATTTTATGTGCAGATTCAGTCCCGATATTTTGTCTTTTATTGATGTCCCCACATCTGCCTTTAACTGTCACAATTTATACCATGTATTTTTCTTGCTTTTGTTTTTGATGGCATAACAATAAACTGTAAAATGACAATGATGTTTATATATAGTAACAGTAAGAATGGTGTTCCCTGGAGTAGGGAGAATTCTTCAAGGTGCCATATACATGGATTAGGTATATATTTTCTCTCTTTGTACATTCAGTTATGTTGTTCAAAAGATTGCAGTTACAGTTGTTGACATGTCAGGGGGCAGTGGTTAAATTATTTATTGTATATGAACTACACATAACAAAAGTGACCATAGCAGGGATATGAAACTTGCAACATTTGTTGATTTTTGTGTCCTACATGAAAACTTTAAGACTGAAATTAAAACATTTAATATCTACAGTTTAATTAACATTTCATTATTAAATTAATAGCTAAACAAGTACAAAAGATTATGTACAGATGTCTGCTTGATATACAAAAACATTTTAGGTAAGAAAGAGTAGTTGCACAATAGAAGACCTTCAGACATCAGCATGGTCCTGTCACACCCAGGCAAAGAAATCAAAGAACCATTCATTCCCAGTAAATCCTGATAAGTACAACTCTTCCTCAAAGTACATTGTATATCTGCCTCTCGCTGCAGCTGCAACATAAGTGTGTGACTAAAGTTGAAGAGAGAGGGAGAGAGAAAGAGAGAGTAAGTCGGATATATTTATTTATTTATGTTTTTAAATGGGATAGTAGTGTAAATATTTAATTAAACAAAATCAACACATATTAGATGGTCTACATCAAAAACTGAAATTTTTAAACAAAGAAATTTTAGAAAATCTTGTATTTGAATTACATACAACAAAATGCAAGCAGATATTGGTGAAACTGAAGGATCACGTGGTTAAATCAAAAACATGAAAGTTGAACAAATTGATAAGGGATAAGAAACAGTACATTCGGAAGTTAGCACATCCACTTCCAAATGGTAGTGTTTCATTTTCAAAACAGAGGAGGGGAAGAGGTTTTCAAAGCAATTTTAACCATTATGTTGTTTCCAGCAATAGTGCCTTAGATACCTTGGATGATCTTAAGGAGTGTAAGGCCCCACAGCTCAGGAGATCTAAGCCAACAAGAAGACAGAATATTGGCATCATCACAAACAACAGCAGCTCTACTGATCATGGCAGAGAATGAAGAATTCATGGTGGATGCCAGATCATTTATTGATGATTCCTCAAATCATTTGCCATTACTAGACCATAGTTCAACTAATGAAGGTGATTTTTTAAGTTCTTCAGATAAATGCAATGTCATAGAATGTGAGACCAATTTTATTTATTTATTAATTTTAGTGATATTACAATTACTTCTATACATGTCAAGTTGTTTAAGAAAGGTTTTACATTTTTATCTTTGCAGAGGGTAAACATTGCTGAGTTTTTAAAAGAATATAATTTTTTGTAGGAAATTAAATCTGGAATGATTACTTCCTGGAAACTCTGAACCTAACATTTTTGTTAGACGTAGTATGTACAATCCATCATTAATATCTGCAGTTCATATTTGTGAGCAATATTTGGGAAAAGATTTTAAAAAGATATATAATTTGACAAGAAAATAAAATTAATGTTTAAGGGAGCTAAAGATTGCTCCATATGGGTTATAAAACCGAAGGGTTTCATTATGGACTCTGTGGTATACAATAGTAAAATGTTCAAATATGTTAAAATCAAGATGATTATTATGAGGTGGTGTAAACAATTAACTTAATCTGGCATACAGCCAGATTGCTATGTATTTGAATGATTTGTTCTTGAATAATCAGATTAGCAAAGTATTTATTTTTCATATTTGAATGGGACAGCACCAAGAATTCCTACTATTTCTGCTATACCAAAACTGCACAAAAATTGTGATGACCTCTTGTTGAGACTAATATTATCAGCTAAGAAAGCAAACAAAGCATTACATATATACTTGGAGAGAGAGAGAGAGAGAGAGAGAGAGATAAAGAGAAAGAGAGAAAGAGAGAGACAGATCATGCATTAATGTCTATGATGCTTGTTTTCTCAGATCTTAAAGATTCTTTAAATTTTGGGATATTTTAAGATTGATTGAGAATAAGATGGACATTTGGATGGTTGCAGATATTAAGGATTTGTTTAGGGTTATCTCAAAAGATTTTGGAGTATTGTGGATTAGGGTTCCTGGAGATATTGATAGGAAATGTATATTTTGGACCTTAATTTGCAAAATAAATGTTTTTGTATGTAAGGAGAAATATTTTCAACAGAAAAAGGGGGAGAGCAATGGGAGTTGCCAGGGTCCCTGTTTTTGTGAATTTTATTCTCTGCAAGTTGGAAAAGGATGCTGTTTTTAAGAGTGTTTTTTTGAAACAATGCACATGTTTTTGAATGATATTTTTTCTATGGCATGATAACTTTATGGTTTGGAGGAATTTTTTTGTTTTTTCTAAGAAACAATACAGAGTTCCTTGATTTACTTATAATGTTTCCAATGATAACATAAATTATTTGGATGTCTCTATTTATAAAAATAAGGAAGATGGTAGATTTTAATCTAATATTTATTGCAAGTCTCCCTTTAGTAATTTTTATCCATAGTAGTGGTCTTATATGTTTTATGAAGCATAACATAGTGAAAGGACAGTGCATGAGATAGTCATGTTTGGTGTCAGAAGAAAGTGTGTTTCAAAGAGAAATTGAGCTATTGAAACAAATGCTTTTCAACTGATATTATCAAGGTAACATGATTAATGGCATAGTAAATGAAGTATATTTGAAAGGAGAAGATTGTTTCCACATATTTGAGGAAGTCTTTAATTCTTGTTAAACAGGTAAAAATTGGACAAGCAGATTACAGTCAGGCTTTATGTTTATCCTTTTCTTCAGACAGTAAACTGATTAGGCAAACTGTTGAAAAACATTAAGTCCTTTTATATTATGGTGAACTGTTTGAGAAGTTGTCAGGACACCAAAAGTTGTGCTCAAGAATAGTTATAATATTAAATGGAGATTGAAGAAAAATTCAGATTGTATGGCTAAGCAACCCTGAGTTAACTTAGTGGGTATGAACCACTGTGGAACCTGCAAGCAGTGTAGATATATTAATGTTAGTAAATACATTATAAAAGGCAAAGGTGTGATATTTTCCATTGTAAGGGTCATTTCAATTGTAATTCAGCTGGGGTGGTATACTTGGCTACATGTGTACCATACCCAGCTTTTTATATTGGGAAAGAAAAGAAAAAGTTAAAAGAAACAATTTATCAACACCTTTATGCTATTGGAAAGATATGTCCAATACTTAGGCAAAACATAAATGTTAACAGATTTGGCAATTGTGTTTTCATGCCCACAAATCACCTGGTATTTATGGTATCTTATAAATTTCTAGCATTTGAAAAGAAAAAATGGATAATTTAAAGCGAATTGATGTGGTATGATTTGTGATTAGTTATTTTTGATCATGTGATCTGTTAGTGAGCCTTATTTAAAGTGTAACATTGTGTTTATGTTTGGCTCTCATGAAGTCTATGTTTTGTTATAAAGACAAAAGTATTAAGCAGTATTAAAAGGCCAATACTCTTCATTTACAAGTTTTTTACATTGTTTGGTTTACTAAAGGAGTACTCATAGCACTGCCAATGGATTACTTGAGATCATTTATGATGAAATCCAAAATTTAGCTTAGGCTAGATACTCATGAGATGAGCATAAATGGCTCACATGACAAAGTGAGCTGAAAACTTCCACTAAATCTGAAAAGTTGCATCTGGTTTGAAAACATTGGATGAAGTAAGTGTATACTGTAGTAGTCTACTAGCCATAAAAAGAAAGGTGAGAAAGGTATAATAACACAAAATGAGGTTTAATTCATATTGTTTTAGAACAGTTTTAATTTATTGCCATAAAACAAAAGTCTTAACTATATTCACTAATGAATCACAGTTGATGCTGGCAAGATAGGGGATTATTATTAGGTCTCTGATCATGACCAGTTTATTATATGTTTGAGACATGGATGCCAGGAAATCCACCGCTAGAACAAAGCTCGAGAGATGAACTTTGGCATCTGTGTCAAGAACACATAAGAAGCAGGTCACGATCAGATAATTGATTATAATTCTTTGCAGCACACAGAGCTTTATCTGATCCATGTACTACTAGTAACAGTAAAAAAGTGTAAGAGCATGAATTATTTTACCAGCTTTCAAAGCATTTGAAAGCCAGTAAAGCCTTATCCTTGTCAGACACACATCAGGTTGAAACAAAGTGCCCCTCTGAAGAACTAATCAATACTTTGTTCTGCCACACTTTTTATTTTGTAAGTGTGGCACAGAGAGGTTCTAGCAACTTTTGAAATCTATTTTGCCTTCTGCTGATATTTTTTTTTTCTGGCCAGCATTATCAGCTGTCAGTCCCTAGCAAGAGAACTGAGATTATCAGAGCTTAACTGTCCTTAATAAGCCTTTGTTAAGTACCCCAAGCATTGTTTAAGGTCAGTTCTCTTGCTACGTGTGTTTGTAACAAGTTTATCTGTAATCCAGTTTTGGAACATGGTCATAGTGCTTTGTGCACTACACGATATTTCTGTCTGATAAAATTTTATATAAGAAATGCAGTACTAATATTTCTTCATAAAGGATGACATCTTATCTAAATCTGTCTTAAATTCAAAGCTTTTAATAGCAGGCAGTTCAGCAGTGCAGTCTATAGTTATTTTAAAAGAGCTGTACATTTCAAGGGGGAAATACAAACTAGGTCTACAAACACATGCACACACACACACACACACACACACACACACACACACACACACACACACACACATATACACACTCACTCACACACACACACACACACACACACACACACACACACACACACACACACACACACACACACGCATAAATACTGCAGCCTTGCCAAGTTAATATCTTAAGACAACTTCTCTTTCATGGCTGTCTGCTAACAGTAAATCGTGGCTGACACTTTGTGGCATATTTGTGGGACACCCATGTACAGAACACACAATGGGATGATTCTGCTTGGGGAATCCAGAGAGTTGGCAAATTAAAGAAACAGGGAAAAGCCTGCAGTGAATAGTGGCAATATAGTCAGAATTAATTTGATATTTACCAAAGGAGATTTACAGTAATGGCTTTAAGTCACTGCCTGCATTATTATTTTTTTTTATATCTAGGCACAAACTCCTATGTAACAGTGATGGTGCTACATCCGTCTGTCACTTTTTTATTTGAAACTGAGTGCACAATGGCATTCTATTGCAGTTTTATACTAGTTGACATTTCAGGTTACATAACTTGCAAGTACTAGAAAAACAGAGACACTCAACTCTATGGAAAAAGTCAAACCTCAACAAAAGCAACTTGTCAGTCTAACAATAAGAAATATTTATGGAATCATAAACATCATGTATTTCTACATAATCTGCCTATTTTAATTTAAAGTTGTTAGCATATGTTATACCAAGTATGATATGGACAAAGAAAACAGTGATAACATAATCTGCACTCTAAGCTATACTGGGTTACACTGAAAACAGCAGGAAGGTATTCAGATTCTCATAGGGAAGTGATTTGGCTTAGACTCTTATGCATCAAAGCTGGGGACTGTTGTGATATACACTCAGCTGCTATTTGATGAAGGAAATGATATCTACTCTGTACTACAAAAAAGCATCAGCATAGAATGTAAGAGGGCACAATTCTTGCACAGCATAGGCAAAAATGTAATGTCTTAACACTGGCTTTAATGTTGGAAAACACAAAAGATGCAGGCTTAATACTGAAGAGAGAGTGGGATATCACATACAATAACAGAGAACATTAAGACTGAATCTATTTGATTAAAATCATGCTAGTATTTGACGTGATTTTTAGTAGTAAATGATGACAGTTTTGTTATGGAGTAAATGTAGCCCACATTGACAGCAACAGATGGCAAGCATAGGCTTGCAATGCACAAAGCGACTTGTGACAGGTACCTTTAAGGTACCTAGATGAGTGGAGTCGATATGCGTATGGGGTAATAATGGGATGTCAAATGAGAAAGTGAATAAATAGGCTAGTGAGAAGATTTGACATGGACAATTAAGGCAACAACAGAGGCAAAAATATGAAGAAAGTCAAATCACGTTGACAGCAGGAGGCAAAGTAGAGAAGATGTCATTTGAGGTGACAGAGCCATTTATTTCAGGGACATTTCCAGTTATGGGAGAAACTTGTTACAAAACAGACTGCTTAAGAATGATGTGAGGGAAGGACAGAGGACACGTTACCTCAGGTAGCAGAGGACATGGGATGCTGCAACAGGTGAGGGAAGGATTCAGGACATGTCACGTCAGGTAGCAGAAGATGTGGAATGCTGCACAAGGTGAATATTGCCAGTGGGTGTTTAAGTGAAACTTGGGCTTATAAAGGGAACGGAGGAGGACATGTCACCTCAGATAGCAGAGGACATGGGATGCTGTATGAAATCAGATGAGAATTGACAGTAGATAGACTGAATAATATACACAGAGGATCCTTTATGTGGAACAGATGAATTTCATATATGCAATGCAAACAGAGCACAGTCAAGCAGATGAATTTGCTTCGTATTGAAAGATAAGGTGCAAAGATGGATGTAGATATCTGATGGCATTCTAATATTGTTAAGATGTTTTCAGTAGTAATGGAAGAACTGTCCAGAAAACTGTGAAGTGTAAAAGGAAACGGATGTCAGAGGAAGGAAAAGGAAGAAGTGCAAGAAATGAACACTGTGCTCTAAAACAGAAACATGAGCAATTCTTTACTAGGACTATTGCAGCAGTAGGATGCCACCAAGGCAGCTATGCCCTGACATTTCATGCAGGAAGTGGGTAGTTAAAAAATAACATGCAGAAAACAGAGTGCAGCTAAAAAAGTAGACACCAAGGAAAGGATTGGGTGATTACATCAGAACAGTGGTAAGGAAAAGGGGAGAATGACATAAAATATCCATAAAAAATAAGTATTTGCTATTGAAACTAGAAATAATAGATATCCAAAGGCCTGCATAGCAGGAATCTCAGCAGACCATTGTATAGTTCCCAAGGGAATGGGAATTTAAGGCATGTTGACTAACTAAGGAGATAAATATCACTTAAATGATAATTGTTGCAAAGGTAGGTTATTTTATGCAGCATATCTCTGAAAGTACAGTGAAGTTCATGTTGCTTATGCATTAAATATACACTCGTTCAATACGTGACAGAGAAGAAAATGTTTTGCAGGAATGAATTTTGGTGGTACCTGGAGATAATTCCGGAAGGTGCACAGCATGGAAACTGAGAGGGAAAAAGGAAAACAATGTTATAATATGCATAAGAGGATACATGGGAATGCAAGTGATGTTAGAAGGGAAGAGATAGATAAGTTCTGTCCTGAACTAGAAAGCAGAAAATTCTCCAACCAGATGTGAGAGAATATTACAAAATGAGGTAGTTAAACATACTAGCAGACCTAGAGTTAAAAGTTCTAGTGTGAAGTGTCTATTCATTGGACTGGATGGAGAAATAAAGAATTAAAAATGTGGTAACACCACTGGCCATATGATTGCTATTTTGAATTGTATAAGTTGACTTGGGAAATTCTGCTAGTAGACTTATGCAATAAGTGAGAAATTCTTGTGATGCTCCTAAGCGATATAGCTAAAGCACAAATTAACAGATTTGATTAAATCTTCAGGCCTCAGAGGGAATCCCTGTCTGCTCTTTCTCCATAGGACATGATCTCACACAAAACTGCAAGTGAAATTCTCACCTTTGCCTTCACAAAGAAAGATAACACCAGTTTACATGAATGAGACAAATATTTAAAATTTGCCCTGTCAGTTTGGGTTTTTGTCCCCCAGTATTTTTTAGTTTCATCCCTGATTCTTGACTAAAGAAGTGGAGAGCTATGAAAACAACCGGCAATATTATATTACATTTAGCACCTAATGAAATGTTTAACTTTGCTGTAGATGCTTTTTTGATAACTTTCTGTGATCATTCACTTATGATCAGAAATGGCTATTAATTTTCAGTAGCATGACTTCAGCATCTAATATAATGCTGATGCTCTTCTCACAATCTCAACCATTAGCAGTGAGGTCCATCCAATCACTGTCATGCATTTGTGTACAAGACCTAATACAGAACATGCAACGTGCCAGTAGCATGTGAATGGTCTGGGAATGACGCTTATGAAGTGAAGGGGGAAAAAAAGTAACATGAAAACAAACTGCTAAGCTGTTTCAGCATTCAGCTTTAGTACAGTTAGCAGCACTATCTGTGTAGGCATAAAGTTAAACCTTGCTGGCCCTGTGTTATCATAGAGTGGAAAGGACTCCTGGTTTGGGGATGTTAACATTTACAGTAATATCACAAAACCAGAACAGTTGCTTTCTCACTTATGGTTAATGTGGGCAGTGGACACAATTTACTAAACCATCATGGTCCCACTCACTCTGGGAAAGGTGGCAACCATAATAATGATAATAGATCCAAGATATCAAGCTCCACAGTGACCAATCAGCCTTTAGCTTTTTCACCAGACCTGTGAACCTCTGAACCATGAGACAGATAAATATGGTGGCACTACCCAAGTAGAAGATGAATATAGCAGAGATGCAGGATTATAGGGTGACCTCCTTGATTAATGTGGATGTCAAATTATTGCTGAAAGTGTATGTCACTAGATTAGAATAGTGGACTTTGAAGTTGATTCAAGAGTAATAGGAGGTTTTGCCTATGAAAGAAAATCATTAGACAGTTGGTGGTCAGTGCAAGTATTTATTGACAGAACTGATTATTTGATGCGAAGAATGTGTATTATCTGAATATGTAAAACGTTCTACATAAGATCCTGGCACGAATGGGATTTGAAGCAAATGGCTGGATAACAGTTGTTTATCTGAGTCCAAAACATAGCTACTGGTTATTGGATGTCTCTAAAATTAAGTCAGAATGGAAAGGTTGAAAAAACAGGGATGCCTGCTGTTACCCAGTCTTTTACTTCTGGCCATGGCTTAGCTCATATGGTTGGAAAACATTTCATGGTTGAAGATGAACATGGGAAGTAGAAAGACTACTCCCTAATGCTCCTAATTACTGTATTTTGCTGCTGAAGCATGAAATGTATTACTGCAGTTTAAATCTGTAGAGTGTATTACACATGCCATGCCAGTGGCATAGAGGGATAAAGCCCTCAATACAATCTGGGCCACCTGAATGTCATTAGTCACTCGGATGCTTGATAATGTAGGCAGGGAGGGTGGATGTGCTATTCAGGAGGGACGGATAGTAGCTTTGACTTGTTTGTGATGTGGCTTGGATGAGGGTGCATCCCCGAGAATGGAAGCTTGTCATGCAGTTGGGGGCCAGGTCTGGAGGATGTAGGCATGGTCATTAAAGTTAGTGATGTTTGCTCCTGTCAGTGGATGATCACAGAGTAGCATGAATGAGCGAAATGAAAGAGAGTAGGCAGCCCCTGTGGTAATGTAAGTGCTCATGTCGCCATGATGGGGTAGGATTAGTTTCCTAAATGAAAGATGCTCTCTTCTCTGAGATGCTCAGAAGAGCATCAAATACCCTCATGGCTGCCTGGATGATGACTCCTTAGAGTCTTTATGGCAAGCATGTTAAATGAACAGTAATGCTGCGATAAAAAAGAGAAAAAGACATTCATTTCACACAATGTGTAATCTTGAAAAATCACCCACGCTGCAGATGTAGAGAAATCAGATGCATTTGTGTATGTTTGGGAATGTAATAGGATCAGAACTTAGGCATGCGCTAAGTATCTAGGAAAATGCGAAATGCTAAGTAAAAAATAACATTGATAAAGTATATTTGGATGAAGAAGGAATTCTAAAAACAAATGAGAGAATGTGATTTTAAGGCAGCTACACTTACAGGGAGTACAAATATCACATAAATATTAGTGCAAAGTGTAGTATTTGGTGCAGTAAATCTGTGCAGAAGGGTGCATCGGTATGATGGATATACAAAGGATGTGCAATGAAGTTTAATAAGTTTATGCAATAGATATGCTCTCTTTCTGTAAGGGACATCTGAAATCCCAAAATTCAAATGAAGACATCAGATATGAATGGCATGACATTATATTATTTTACTAAGCATTTCCATCATGTTTAATAACTTCAGTCATGATCAGAATGACACAATATTGGGAAACAATGGATTAAAACATAGTTCTCACTGAACACATGACAGAAAGTTATAAACCAGAAGCAACTAATTCAAATGCCTCATATATATAGGAAATCCACTGTGAAACATGCATCGATCTAGCATACATATTTTGTCCTTCAAATAAACATCAGACAATATCAAATGTACTTACAAAAGTGAAACCAGGACTCTATCCTTGAGTAATACCAACACCTTAGCTGCCTTCCATTTTAAAATGGCATTTATATTAACAGTATAATTACCCCTGGTGATGCTGTACTGTAGAGTTCCATAGATTTCCCATTTCTCTTGCTTGACCATCTGTTATCAATAATTCATGCACAAAAAATCTGAAACCTCTTGTAGTGTTCAAAAGCAACAGAATGCCTGTATTAGTTATTAGTCTGTTGTTAAGCCAATGTTTGTTTTCATAAACCTACACTTAATACCACCCACATACATGCCAGCAGCTGTATCTCTCATTTTGTTAATAAAAATGTCACTAAAGGGCATGTGATTCTATTGTTTAACCGTACCACAGATGATGGGCATGTTCAAAAAGAACTGTGAATTTTGAAATAAATACTTTTGGATAGAAGGTACTCTAGCAAATTTATAGCATTTTTTTATAGTGCTATCAGGTAGAAACAATCCATCTCTAAATCTGTTTTGCATAGAGATGGCACAGACATTTATCAGAAAAAACTGGAACATCTTGTAAGGCCATTCAAATTTATTTGAAATGTTGGCAATATACCACATTTCACTTACTAAAGAAACACAAATCTGAAAATGAACATGGAAAGAAAGATAATGTAACACCAAAACTGTCAGATTACACATAAAGCAGAAGGAATGTACCTCTGTGGTTTTGTAAATACAGTAAATACATTTATGAAAGACTATAACTCACAGTGAGTTCTATGAACAGAATTCTGGGGACCTAAGGCCATCGTGATTGTGATTTCCCATTTGTGATATATCTTGCAAAATGTAACAACTATAACGCATTCTATGTAAGTAGGATGCCTTGCAAGCTGTCACACAATAATTAATTAAAATTTGCATGCCATAAAAATAAGCAGAAGACTAATGCCCTATACAGACATTTTTGCATGTGAACACTAAAGGAGGTTTCAGATTTTTATGCTTGAACACCTGGAAGCAAGTGGTTAATGGGGAGACACTGAAAATCTTTTATATGTTAAGAAGCTGTACTAGCCTCTGAAGTTGCTTTCTACTGCAGCACTAAGATTAAATGTTGCAGCAAATGTAAAGTGTATTTTAAACTGAAGGCAGTTTAGCTGTAGGTATTACTCAAAGGTAATATGCTACTTTAATTTTTTATCTGTAAATGTGTGATTGTTTCATGTTTTTTTGTAAGACAGAATATGTACATTTGTTGGACCGAAGTTTCATTGTGGTTTCATTATGCATCTCTCTCTTTATATATATATATATATATATATATATATATATATATATATATATATATATATATATATAGTACTATATTACTCATGTTCAGTGAGAGCTGCAATTTAAACCATCATTTTACTTCATTTCATCATTTTGATAAAGCCCTGTCTTACCAAAGAGGATGAAAGCACTTAATACAACATAGTTTCTTGCTATTTATTTCTGGGGTATTTGAATGCTCTACAGACCCTAGTAGATATTGGAAATGCTCTGATTTGTTTTTTTACGCATCCTAAATTTGTCTGCATGTCTTTTTAACTATCCATCCCCCATTATGGAGTCTTGTTATCAGATTTCTTTTTTTCTTTTCTCTTCAGAAATGGATTCTATGCAGTAACATATTAAATATTAATGCAGTTGAAAAAAATTACCAATTTATTTTTTTGTTTCTTTCCCTTAGTATGCAAAGTTGTTTTATTTTGTTCTGCCAAATGTACATTTTCTTTTCTTCTTGAGTTTTGCGTCTCTGTGTGAAATTGTTTCACTATTCTTTGTGAAAATGTTCAATGCATATTAAAGTTTAACAAAGTCTTCTAACTTCATCTCTAATGAAAATGAACAAAAACATTGCTGGACTTCCCAGTTATGAAAACATTAATTACTAAACTAAATACATGCCATTATTCAAAAAAAAAAAAAAAAGGAAAACATGGATTCCAAAGGCCACAGTTCAATGTTATAGGGAAATAACACTTAAAGATAACTTGACTTTATTAATTATGATATAGCTTATGGGAATACCCAACTCAAAAGATATGAGGAGAGAGATGTATGTGCTCAGGCTTATCTTTTCTAAAGAAAGAGAGCCTTGAATACTGAGGAAAATGGAGGATAACTTATATCCTATAAATATCAAAGAATGCTGGAGCAGGTTAGGTAGAAAAAAAGGAATCTTCCAGAAGGTAGGATGGGAAAGAAATGGCACTTCATATATTTATTTTACTGTTTCTTTCCAATTGTATGCTCAGTGACTATAGGTGAGAGGAAGGAAAGTTGTAAGGACCCTACTGGAGCAGAAAGTTTGATAAATAGGTATATAGGAATGAGACTGAAGAGAAACTGCAGTAGAAGAAATCTAACTTTGTCTGAGACGAGAGAAAACTCTGAGTGCAAGATAGATGAGTGTTTAAGTGTATACCAGCCAAGTGATTAGCCACTGTGAGAAGCTCTGATGACCTAAGAGTAAATTTGAATGATTCACCTTGCAGAATTTATAGTGGTGATGAGGTAAAGGAGAGAGACATAAGAAATTTTAAAGAAAAATTTGAGAAAAGATAACACTAACACTTGTCAAAATATTTTTTTTGAAAGAAGCAGTTTAGATTCACTCTTAAGAAAAAATATTGGAGGTATTCTTTCTTCATGGGTCTTAGTCCTTTGTGGTAATAGTAAATAAGCATTAACCAGAGATGGTACATTGGACCTTTAAATTAGAAAATAAGGAAAGGAAAGAAAGAGGGCACAAGATGCTGTAGCTGTAAGGATAATGATGTTGGAAAGAGTCACACGGTGTGGAAATGGGAGTCAGCAAAAACAAAACAGGAAAAAGATGAAGTATTGTGCAGGACGTGCTGCAGATACAGTGGCAACACATGATATGTTTGCTGTGTGTAGAGAAGATGAGGGTAAACAAGTTTTTCAAAAGGAAGGAATCGGAATGAGTGATGCTATTGCTGCAGGTATAACAGTGCATCTGCATAGTTTTGACTAGTCTATTACTTCTACCATATCTCAAAGCTCAGAGTGAATTATATGTGGCCTTCTAATCTACATAAATGTGCAGTTTGCAATGCATATTGACAAAGCTGTAAACTGTCTAGTTATATAGAGTTACCTGAATTTCTTGCTGTTATAAGGTACCATAAATAAATAAAACAAGTTGTTTCAGCCCATGTATGTGAGTAGAGAAATAAACGTCTGACTATTCCATGGGCTACCTGAGTTGGAATAGCACCATGGATAGTGGAAGAGTTGGCATGAGGACAGGAGAGAGAGTGAACGATGCCATTAATCCATGTTGGGAGAGGGCCACTGGCTATTTGTGTTGTACTGCTGACCTCGCTGGTGAAATAAGGGAATGACAATCTGCAACCAAGAAAACATAGTTATGTGTGACACATTATCAAGGAGTGAAGTGGAGGCATGCAGATAGAGCCTCTGTAGGTAATAGCACTTGTCACTGTCACCAAACACTGTGAGGGCAATGGTTATGTGTGGACAGGTGGAACTGAATTATATGACTCCCATTTTGGCTGCTTCATTTCCTAGAAATGTCTCCCTGAAGGAATGAATGCGACATTTGGACTCTATTTTGGGTAAGAAAAAAAAATTTTCTTTAAGGATTTTGCCTGACCTCAGAGTGAGTCAGGTGTCCTCCTCAAAGGGGACTGAACTAACTGTTTTTGTGCTGGTACTGTATAACCATTATTTTGGTGGGTTATATGGATTATTAAAAAGGTAGAAAGAAAACTAAAAAGAATTATTTTTTCTATTGTATTTATTTATTTATTTATTTTGACTTCTATTTGAGAAAAAGGTTCTGTTGCTGCTTGCACCTAGAACCTCTTTCTTCAGGGAACTCAAAATGATGGAGAAATCATGGATCTAGAAATCTGATGCATCCCTGACTGTGAGAAAAGTGTAGAAAAAATTGTATGCATTTATACATCTCACATAGCAAATAAACCTTAATGTTTATAATATATTCTAGTTTTAATAGAAATGATGAACCAATATTTCAGGAATTAGACCAATGTCCCCACAAGACTGACGTTATTATTGTTTTTGAAACATAGTTAAAGAAAAATGACCAGAAACCATTTCAGTCAGGATATAAATGTTTCTACTATATCACACATTCTAACAAAAAATCAGATTGAGGTGCTATGATAGGGGTTAAAGATGGTTATGAGACCTGTGATTACTACATGTTCAATGATAACACCAATAATATAATTGGTATAACCATGACAATAAAGGCAAGCCTGAAACATAAAAGTTGCTGGAGTGCATAGATGACCAAAGTCAAGTGGTGATGAACTAGAAGAATTCATATATTTCTTGCATGAAACATAGGAGGAAAGAATAATATTAACTGGGGACTTACAATTTATCAGAAACAAAATGGAATAATATTGATTCAACAATATTAGTAAGAAAATTATTCACAATGTATTTTCAGGAACAACAATTGCTTCAGATTTAAAAAAAATACAAGGGAATGGAACATACTAGACATTGTTTCTTTTCCTAAAGAAATAACTGTTTCTTCAAGTCGCATTTTACTACTATTGATGTGCAGTGATCATGGGGTTATAAAGTTAATTTGTCATTAGATAATTCTGCCAAACTGAAAACTAAACCAATGCACAAATGACTATTTACAGATTACATGGGAGCAAAAAAGTCACTATCATGTAAAACTAACTGGAGTGATGCGTTCAGTAGAAAAAACATCAAATGGAATGTGGAAAGTTTTGAAAGAGAAATTATTTGAGTGCAAAACAGCAACAGCAAAAAAATGTTCAACATCAGAACTAGGCATACAACATCAGGGGGGTTTATTTCCATAAGACTAGGATACCTGATTAACGTGAGAGATTGTTCTTGGAGACTTTAACATAGACTGCTTCACCTGTTTCTCAGAACCCCTATTCACCATATCAACCTTTACAGATTCACACAGGTTATATCCTCCCCCACTAGGTTAAGTACAGCTAACAATAAAGAAACAACCCTAGACTGGATACTTATTAATAGTCATCCCCTCATGTACAAAGCTGGGACCCTGCCTGATGATGTAAGTGATCACTTTCTCACCTATATAATCAGGCAAAAGGCAAACATTCCCAACCAACCCATTTATAAAACAATTAGGAACAAGAAAAACTTTAACCTCACAAACTTCCAAAATGAACTCAAACAGTGTAATTGTTATGTCCTAAAACATCTGCCACTAGAAGAAGCTGTAAAACACTTTAATATCAAATTGTTAGCTATCCTAGATACCCATGTCCCATCTTGTTCTATTAGGACTAAAACAAAAGTTGCCCCATGGCTTTCAGTACAAACCAGACAAAAAAAATCTCACATAGAAATAAAGCCTGGCACACTTGGCGAGCCACGAACACCCGCACAGATCAACTTAGATACAGGCAGCTAAGAAATGATACAAAAAATCTGTTACGTCTGGCAAAAAAAAATATTATTGCCACCTACAACAGAAACTCCAAAATAAACCCCCAAAATTTTGAGCAGGAATAAATAAACTTCTTCACCCAGGTAAATCTACCAGTCCTACCCGCACAACTTCTATTGAAAAACCTCCAGTTGAGGTTGTGAATACCTTTAATAGCTTCTTTACAGAAACTATCCAGCATCTAGCTAGTCAGTTATCCCCAGCTGCCCAAATCCAATAGTTACTACACCCAGTGCCCAAATTACCTTTAACTTTCAACCAGTCTCAACATTATTTATCTGACAACTAATTAAAAGATTAAAACCAACTACCCTATTGGTTGACCTCCTCCCAGCAGAATATTAAAAAAAGCAGCTGATGCTTACCCAATATTCATCCTGATCAGTATAACTATATCTGAAGATTCCATCCCCTCCATCTGGAAAATAGCCCATATAACTCCACATCATAAAGGAGGCAACTCATCTCTAATTATAGACCCATAGCTATCCTGTCTCCACTTGCCAGAATTATGGAGAAATGCATACACAGACAACTCCTGAACTATCCTCTCATGAACAATCTCCTAACAAACTCCCAACATGGGTTTAGACCATACCATAGCACCACCACTACCCTCCTCTCCTTCACTAATGTTATAAATCAAAACCAAAACAATAATAAACTTTCCTCAGCCATCTTCTTAGATCTTTCCAAGGCCTTCGACATGGTAAGCCACCAAATGCTTACACAAACACTGGAGACCATTTCCCTAGACACCCAGGCTATCCAATGGTTCCAATCTTACCTGAGTGGTAGACAACAGGCAGTCCTATGGAAGGACATCCTATCCACCATGCTACCCATCACTCTAGTAGTCCCCCAGGGCTCCATCATAGGACCCCTCCTATTTTCTATATTTATAAATGACCTGCACAAAGTCACCCAGAGGCTACCTGTATTCAATATGCGGAAGACTCCACTGTAATATGCTTGGCCACATCCCCAACAGAAATGCAGTCTTTTAACACAGTTGAAAACTGGCTCCTTAATTGCTGTCTCATATTAAGTCCCATTAAAATTAAGCTTCTGCTTTTCTCCCCATCTCAAAGGTCCACCGTACCGACCTTCACCATAAAATCTAACAATGGCACCATTATTTCACCAGATCCCTCGACCAAGCCTCTAGGTGTAATAGTTGACAATAACCTTAAGTTTGACTTGTATATTAACCATATGATTTAAACAGTTAATAAAAAACTTGGATCTCTATATAAGATTAAACCCTTCCTAACTCTCCTAGCTAGGACTGTTATTGCCCACACAGACCTACTCTGTACTCTCCTCTATACCTTCCCCTTACTCACAAACTTGAGTAAAACCGAATTGAACAGATTCACTAGCTGCTATAATCACATTGCTAGATTTGCCACTGGTACAGTCTATAGAACCCACCACTGTCTAAACCTTAATCTTCAAGGGTGGTTTGAACTACCTAATCTACTTAAAATCAATTAACTAGTAATTGCCCATACGATTCTCTCCCAGTCCGAATACATGCCTGTTCTTAATAGCCTTATCCCCCCCTACCAGAACCTCAAGACACTCTGATCCTCTAACAAAATGTTAGTTTATACGCTCAAAACTAACAACGCAGCTGGAGATGCTCTGTTTGCCAACTCTGTAGGCAAAACATGGAACTCACTCCCTGATGACCTAACATCTGAACCCTCTTTATCCCAATTCAAGAAAAATTTTATACTACACTTTTAAACAAGGAGGATATGTCCTTGCTTTACCCCCGATTAACTTTTACTCCCTCTATTGTGTGTCTAATGAGGACTTCCTGCCTCTAAGTGCCTCTAAGTGTCTATATACTGGCTATTTGGTTAATAACCTAATAACTTTGCATTAACTTGTGTGACTGAGTTATGTTTTGATCCTTGTAATGAATGTAATTCTGTTTGGAAATTGTAAAACCTGATTTATATGTATATATGAAATAGTATTTTGTAGTACGTATGTAGTATGTAGTTTGGAGCTTTTCTCCCCGGGCCTCCTCTCAAAATGGACATGTATCCAGTTGGACTACCCTGGTCAACAAATGTAAAATAAAATAAATAAATATAAGAAATGAAGGAGAGGTTGGACTAAACTTTGAACACTGAAATAAACAAACTGGACAAACAAATTAAGCATAGTGTGAGACAAGATCAAGAAAAATTTGAAGAAAATGTATATAAATATATCGACCATAATAGAAAACCGTTTTATACATACAACAGATGTGAAAAGGAGTAAAGACATACAAATTGATTAACTGTATGTAAATTCTAAAATTTATTCTCAGACACAACCAATTATAGCTATATTTATAAAATCTTATGCAAAACAGTTTGGCTTCATAAAGGGAGTGATAAGTCCTACATCCAGGTAACCTCAGATACCGGAATCAAATTAGATTATATTGAAAAGAATTGGGCAAATTGGATCCAAACAAAGCATAGAAAGGAGACTGAATTAGTAATAATGACCTGAGAATACTTCAGCAAGAACTTACATTACCATTATATTTATTATTATTTACTAAGTCATGTAAATATCGGGAGACTCCTCAAGATTGGAGACATGTGTTAGTAGGACAGACACAAATTCATATAGACCCTTTAATCTACAGGACAAATAATTGAGAAGGTAATGTTGGATACGTTATTGTCAGACATGGAAAGGTTGGGACTTGAAACCATATAGCAGCATGCATATGTTGAAAATAGATCTATTACCACCTGCAACCTGATGTTCTATAACAATATAATAACAGCTATGAATGAAAATGTGTGCTGTGATGTAATTTATACAGATTTAACCACAGCATTTGATAGGGTCATACACAAAACACTGATCAATACATTAGAACAACTAGGTACTGATGTACTCTTAATAAGATGGCTTACAAATAGGACTTGGCAAGTATCATATAGAAATTTGACAGGTAAAATCCTTGGTTACAATCAGGGTGTTCCACTTGGCTCTGTCTTACACCCTTACTTGTTTAGATTGTATCTTTCAGACCTAAATTTTTGATTTCAGGTGTTCTACAGTCTATATGCAGATGACCTGAAATTGGGTAAACTGATTGCATGTGTTATAGATAAGGCATGTATGTTGACCATTTGGACACAGGGAAAATAATATGCTGAAATATGCATCAAAAATTACACATATGAGATTTGGGAGACTCAAATTGAAAGGTGAAAGCTTAATACAGCACACAGTGATTGAAACTGCAGATTCATTTAAGAACCTGGGTATATGGGTAGATCCAGCTTTGAGTTTTTCTAATCACATTAACCAATTAGTTAATGATCATTATAGAATTATAGGTTTCATAAAAAGTTGTATAAAGTCTAGAAAATCAATAATGATGAAGTCATTGTTTGTTAGTTACATTAGACCCAAACTTGAATATGGAATAACAATATGGAAATCGTATAAGAAAACAAGCATGAGTAAACAGGAAAGAGTACAATGGAAATATACCAAGGGTATCCATGGATGTGAAAATTTAAGTTATTATGAAAGACTAGAATATCTGAACTTGTACAGTGTCTCATACAGATATTTCAGAGGAGCTCTTATTCAGGTATATAGGACATTTAGAGACAACTACCTCTGGAAATGTTTGGGGTTATCAAAACATAGTAGAGAATCATCAGACAACCCATATAGGATATTCTATAGGAATGAGAAGTGTACTAATTGGTTCCTGAGAGAGCAGCTGATGCATGGAACAGGCTACCAAATTACATTAAAGCTAGTACTAGTTTAGATACTTTTAAAAACAGCCTAGATGCTTATTATTGGGAACAAATGTTTTGATATATTGGCAGGCTAGAAGGGCATTAATGTCCGTTCTTCAAATATTTATATGTATCTATGTATTTATGCAATGTTTCAGCAATGTTTCAGAGTTACTTTGACCTGAAAATACATTTTTCATTTATCTGCAGGTTAAGAATCCAGTCACTAAGACCAGTGTAAAACTGTACAAACTTTAATCTTTATCTTAACAGATAATGCCAGATTGCACTGCAGCTTATTACCTACTTCCCCATTTGCACTCTTGTCACTTCTCCTTCCTCTCTGGTACTTCATTGCAGACTTATAACCACAGTTTTAAATTTATATGGGGATTCCCAACAGAATACACAATTGCTTAGTTTCACAAGGTTTGTAAAAGCTTGAATTTACCCTCACCTTTTTTCATTGAGCTGTTGTGTTTGAAGCAACCATCTTGATTTTAATTTAAATGAGATTACTTCATCTTGTAGACTGCATTGTGTCGTTGTGGACTTAGAGAAAGCATATGACATTGTGGCTAGAGAGGAGTTGTGGTACTGTATGAGGAAGTCGGAGTGTTGCAGGATATGTATGAGGGTAGTGTGACAGCGTTGAGGTCTGCGGTGGGAGTAATGGATGTGTTTAAGGTGGAGGTGGGATTACATCAAGGATCAGCTCTGAGCCCTTTCTTATTTGCAATGGTGATGGACAGGTTGACAGATGAGATCAGACAGGAGTCCCCGTGGACTATGATGTTTGCAGATGACATTGTGATCTGTAGTGAGAGTAGGGAATAGGTGGAGGAGACCCTGAAGAGGTGGAGATATGCTCTAGAGATAAGAGGAATGAAGGTCAGCAGAACTAAGACAGAATATATATGTGTGTGAATGAGAGGGATGATAGAGGAATGGTGAGGATGCAGGAAGTAGAGGTGGCGAAATTGGATGAGTTTAAATACTTGGGATCAACAGTTCAGAGTAATGAGGAGTGTGGAAGAGAGGTAAAGAAGAGAGTACAGGCAGGACTGAGTCAGTGGAGAAGAGTATCAGGAGTGATTTGTGATAGACAAGTACCAGTAAGAGTGAAAGGGAAGGTCTACAAGAGGGTAGTGAGACCAGCTATGTTATATGGGTTGGAGACAGCGGCACTGACAAAAAGGCAGGAGTCAGAGCTTGACGTGGCATTGTTGAAGATGTTAAGATTTGCACTGAGTGTGATGAGGGTGGACAGGATTAGGAATAAGTATATTAGACGGTCAGCCCAGGTTGGAAGATTTGGAGACAAAGCCAGAGAGGCAAGATTACGTTGGTTTGGACATGTGCTGAGGAGGGATGCAGAATATATTGGGAAAAAGATGCTAAGGATGAAGCTGCCAGGTAACAGGAAAAGAGGAAGGCCTAAGATAAGGTTTATGGATGTGGTGAGAGGGGACATGCAGGTGGCTGGTGTGACAGAGCAAGATGCATAGGACAGGAAGAAATGGACACAGTTGGTCCGCTGTGGCGACCCCTAACAGGAGCAGCCAAAAGAAGAAGAGGAAGAAGAAGAGGAAGACTTCATCTTGTAGACTACCCTGCAAAAATCTCAAGGTCTCATTCCATCACAGAGGACCACGTTCCAAAACTCTGGTATAGTTAGAGCAAGATGACAGATGCTATCGTCTGTCACTACACATAACTGTTCATCTAGCCCCCCCCCCAAATTATATCATCTCCAGAGCCAGTGTTCACCCAATTCATTGCATCACAACACCACAGTATTGTATGGAGTTTTATGATGCCAATTACTGGAAATGAAATTTAAAAACAATCTATTTCAAAGAATTTTTATCTCTTTACCTATTCTGAACAAAGCCTGGGCCTCCCTGGGGACTCTGTTGGTTCACTGAGTACAGCCAAAGATTTTGCATGCATTTGTTCCATCTGTATTTTGGGCCAGGTACTGCAAGTGTAGCTGCATGGCCATGAGGCCATATGGTCTGGGAGTACCACCTACAGGGCACAATGGTGAATGCAGACATGATGTCAGTCATGGCCATCATGTCTGCATTTGCCCCATCCATTAGACCACAGGCCAACTTTTTCTATTTTTAATATAAGAATACAAGAAGGTATCCCCTAAGGAACTCAGAACATAGCTCACACTACACAGAATTGTGCATGCTGTCAGTCCTAGTCTGTCCTCTCCCAATTCCCAAAGCCTTCACTGCAGATTCATCTGTGTGTGGAACTAAATACTGAAAGGCAGCCTGGCTTCCCATCAAGTACTGCCTGCAGTACATAATTCCACACACAGGACAAGCTCATTTATTTCAGTCAGCTTTACCAATGACTTGACCTTGTATTTTGACAAGCTTCGCCAATGTATAATGCCAAATTATTTTGGCAAGGTGAGCCTGTTCCTACTTTTGGAATTGGACATAGGGTTACATTTGTCTCCATTCATATACACTGAATGAATACTGCCAGAGGCCTACCCTTTTCACTCTGCTATGGAGTAACTGCTTGGTGTGGCATGTTTCTGCATTCTTAATGCATCTTGTAATTCTGACCATAATGTTCATCCCTAAAGCCTAGAACAAGAATACCTATTACAGATTTCCTGTTACAGCTGGCAACTTAAACTGTGGAATGGAATACTATGACTTTTAGTGTATGGCCTATCTCAAACAAGAAGCCTTTCAAATCCTCACTCAAAAATCTCTTAGGAAATTGCACTTGCACTTATGATCTCAGCTAGTTTTCTGACAAGAATGTAATCTAACAGCTAGTCAATTACCCAGAATTATCATTGAATCATACTTTACAAATCTCTTCATATCTGTGCATCCTATCTGTTCTCATATGTTTGATAACTTGTCAAGTAACATGTTTGTATTCTGTTATAAGAAAGTGATGCATGTGTCTTATAGACCCAGTCAACATGTATTCATGTATGATATTGTACCAGGCTGTTTGACCTTTCATTGTCCTAAATAATGTGCTTTCCTTATTACTGTTTTCATTCTGGAAAACTCTATTTTTTGTATATTCTGATATAAATTGAATGATTTTCATATTTACTTCATTTGTATTACATGTTCTTATAGGATGGAGTCTTCTTTCCCCTCAAAAATCTACTGAACATGGGACCTCTAGCTGGACTTCCAGTTAATAAATGCAAAATGAATAAATAAATGAATACATATATTTCTCCTTTGCTCTTCATGAGAGCACATGGTTTTACAAACTATAGTATGCTTATATAATTGAATTAAATAATGAAATCAAAGACCATGAAGTTGGTGAGTAATATAATTCATGAAATAAAGAGATGATAATATGTTGTATCAGAAATGATCACATAAGTGGTGGTTTACTGAAAAATCAGACATAACAGGAAAAAATAAGGTGATGTGTGCTTTGAAGAACAGGATAGTAGCTACCAAGGCTCCGGTGTCCTTCAAGAGGATTACCCATTCAGTGTTAATTATACATCTATTACATCAGATTTCTTTATTCAAAATGACATGGAATTCATTTTAGGAACATTGATTAACATTTTATTTTCCTTTGTGTACAATATTATGCAATTTAATATCTGTTGCAGAAAATTACAGTGCTAGATACTGACACAATTCTGCCTATATTTGGATGGAACTCATAAACATATCCTGTAACTACTTATGGCTGCTGTCACATAAACCCATGCCACAACTATTTACAATGCACACTTGGACTCAAACTTCATATAGAACTGTCATAATCTTCTGCATACCTGAAGGAGTCCAGTTCTGGAATAGGTATGCACTTGCTGCTCCAAAGCACACTGTACTGTCCACAAAGGTATAAATCATGGAGGTCACTGAAACGTTCCTGCCTGGATTTATAGGGTCGTGACTGTAGACAGGCTGCACAAACAACAATAATGCCAGACCCAAAGTCCTTGAAAAAGTGATATTGTTCTTAATATCAAGTTTCACATTTTGGTCCTACATGTTTAGAATTTTGCTTAATTTTTTGGAAATACAGTAGTGCCTTAAACATCTGATAGGGCACCAAAATGTAACATTTTCCTCACAGCCCCTCTAACTAGGCATATTGGTCAAAGCAACATGATTGCACAACCACACCTACTGAACCACTGCTCCATTAACATCACAATATTCCATCTAGTGAATGCAACAAAAGGCAGTTCTACAATCATGACAATGCAGCTTAAACATTTACATATTGTTCCTTGCCATAACTGTAGAGCAGGAAAACTCAGTGGTGAACTGCCATCCCTACCTGTTATAAAACTACTGTCTCATATGTTATAAAACTAATATCCCCAATGCAATAATTAATGTTACAACATCTCACTGCAACCTGCATTGTTGATGTGTATTAATAAGATAATATCTATTTGAATTAAACTTTATCAGGATCGTAGATGAATGCACATGTGGACAAGAACACAATGTATATATATATAGATATATCTATATAGATATATATATATATATATATATATATATATGAAGAGAGAGAGAGAATGAGAGTGTCATTTTCAAAGGATGGTCCTCTTAATAAGAAATAGCTGTATGAAACAAATTTTACCACTGTTTCTGAGCCCTGTCAGGTTTTCACCTGAAGAGTATTTTATACACATGTAAGGACTCATTCAATCAGCAGTGGAATATAATATACCAGGTCTGCCTGTTGTGAAACAGATATTGTTAAGCCATATTGATCATTCACCTGCTTTCTACACTCTAGAATTATATTGCAACATTCAGATGCACAGTATCCTACTCAGTTTGCCATACAGATTGAAATCACCTTCTGTATACCTTGCATGGGTAGCATGTATATAATTTGTGCAATGGTTTAGCAGCCACATAATAGTTGAGGGATCCACACATAATGTGCACTCATTGCCCATGGCACTTATGCTACAGGTTGTGTTTACATTCTGATGACATTAATAGTAGGATCTTTGATCTACTGTAAATTCCCAGGATGTATAAATTATACAACATAACTCCATTGTACAGGGCAGCACACAATTTTCCAAATGTATTGGCCTGTTAGTTTCATAAATATCATAAAACAAATATCTATCTTTTAATGTCAGTTAGATGTTGAATAAATATGGACCCAAAATGAATTTAGAGGAACATCTTTGTTGTTGCTGCTTGTGTAGTGTAGGTGCCAGCTTTTGTAACTACTGTTATGCCTTGTTAAAATCTGTTACAGTCAGATAGAGTGCATATCCCAGGGGCAATAGTTGCAAACCTTCTTCCTCTTAGCCCACCCCCACCCCTTTCGTTCCATTTCACTGTTGATAATTTGTTATATGGGAAGGTATTTATCCCCTCTCAATAGTCATAGCCTTCAGTCCCTCCTCCTCAATACTTGTTCTTCACTAAACACCAAACAGTGGTGCAAAGTCTCCAGCTGTTTTTATCTATAGCTACATTGTGTGCAGCAAACAATGAGCAAAGGGGAATACAAATATAAAAGAGAATAAAATCTGCTATTGCAGACTAGTAAGCTGTGGTGTATTCCTACACATAATTTTTCTTGGAGAAACCTTCCAGTCCTTGAAGAAGGGTGCTTGTATGTTTACCTTATTTCCATGGCTGTCCTTGATAATTAGTTAAGCTTAGCAGAGTCCCTTGGATTCTCCCCTGTTACTTTAAATTCTAATTGAAGGTCCCCCCCCCCCCCCAAGTGATTGCTCAGGTACAACACACCAAAGGTTTTAAAAACCCTGAATGCCATATTTGCTCTAATTGCAGTTGAAAGCCCTCCAGGTACAGCATCTCTAGTAAATGACAGTATAATTTTTCTTTTTTTCAGTGTTGTATTCCACACTGTAAACTCACTGTCCCTGCATAGAGTATTACAGTAATCTTTCTTGAAGGTAGCTTTCCAGTTATTTTTTTTATTTTACAGGTATAGTTTATATCCAGATATTAGAAGCTTATGTTTTTGTTTTTGCTTGCTCCCAATTTCAGTAAACCTGATTTAGAGTTCCTCTAAATGATAGTTTAGACTACTTTATAATGTCACAGTACTACTAGCTTAAAATTGATTCCATTAGCTTCTTTCAAAAATAAGGCCATGAATATAAGTTACTTTATTAATTGTGTCTTCATGTAAAGCTTTTTTGTTTGCTTAATTGTCAGAACTACATGCTATATGCAAACTCTTTTTTCTCTCCTCCACATTTGTCTCTCTTTCTCCCTAAAGTACCCTGCTTCCCATTGCACTGTTCCTGATATAGTCTCTAAGAACTTACCTACCTGGTGACAAAGGACCCTATCGAAATGCCTGCGGTATCATCTAACAGCCTTATTTTCCTTGCACCCTCTCTCAGGGAAGCAAGAAAGTATGTGGATGTTTAAGTCCAGCTTGTAAAGCTGACTGCCATCTACTATTGCTTCAGAGGTTCTAAAGTATGCTACGAGCCTGAACAGCCAGCAGCCTTTACCCTCCTATCTACCCTGTATCCATCAAACCTCTTCTACTTTATAATAACCCCTTTTACTAGCTATCACTTCTTCCCTAGTTCTAAACCAGCTAGCTCCCTTACATACTTACCTGCAATACTAGATCTGCCCACTAGGTGACACCCTTATCCCATCCTTTATCTCCTGCTTATCCTGCTGTATTTCTTCTGTAATTACACTACATCTCTTAAGTCATAGACCTGCTCTTATTTTCTCACCCTTTACTACAACTGTCTACACCCACCTGTTTTTTTTCTCATAGACTTCTGTTTTATCTCTGATATTTCCCACTCCTGACTTTCTTAACTTTCCCTCAGTTACTAGCATTGCTGATAGTTTCTTCTCTAGCTTCTCCTTCACTTGTCTCTACCCGCTCTGTTCACCCTGCAGGCTCACTCCGCTCCCGTACCCTACCCCAAAATCCCACCCACCCCCAGGGTTCCTACTCTTATACCATCTATCCACACCCCTTCCCTCTTCCACCAATCACAAACCCTTCACCATTGGCCACTTAACTCCAATTCCCTCCTTTCACTTACCACTCCCTATCTCTCCCACCACAGCCTCCACCTATTCCTTTTCACACCTAGTATACCTCCGAGCCTATAACAACAACCTAACAACTTACCCTTCCAGATGTATAAGCTACCCACCCCAGCCCTCTTACAGAGATTATGCATACTTACACTTCTACCACCTCTAACTTTAGCTTACCTGCTAACCTCCTATGAACACCCATTATATCCATACCTTCTCTACCTCAATAAGCTATCTACCTCTCCTTCTCTACGTATTTTGACTAACCATGTTAACATAATACCTACACCCAGCTATCTACTAGCAAAATACCATAGGATAGCCCACATTAGATATGACTCTCCCAATCCCAGAAAATCTCTACTTCTATATAGTAAATTCCCAAATCCTAGACTTCAAACACTACTCTTATCTTTAAAAGATGGAGACATTCACCCAAACCCAGGCCCAACAACTGCTACTACCACTCAACTCCTCTACCCCAACCCCTCTACTATCCATTTCCTTACCAAACCACCTAACTCACTCTTATTAGCTCACCTCAACATGTGTAGCATTAATAACAAAGTTGCACAACTCCATGCTCTCTTGGAAGTCTACTCCTTTGACAGTCTTTATTTAACAGAAACTTGGTTAAAACCTGTAACTAAAGACAATGAAGTCATTCCACCCGGTTATAATATTTTGCAACCTGATCGTGCAACCAAAAAGGGTGGTGGTGCAGCTATCCTATTTAAATCTGGGTTACAGATTACTACCTATGACTATAAACCACCTCAAGACTCCAACACTGAAATTCATATTACCAAGCTTCAACTTATCACATTCAAATCCATTTATATTATCTGTATCTATCTTCCTCCTGGTAATAACATTGCCACCATAGAAAATATCCTTTGTTGGTTATCCCAAAATTTACCCCAAGAAACCATAATCGTAGGTGATTTTAACATTGATTGGAAGTGTTGTAGCAGTAGCCACCCTACCAGCCATATTAACCTTTTTGTTTTTTCTCAAACCATTACCTCCCCTACCAGGATAAACAAGCCTAATAAGAAAGAAAGAACCTTAGATTGGATTCTCATAAATAATCATCCCCAGACATATGAAGCTGGAACTCTCCCTGATGATGTAAGTGACCACAAACTAACCTACATCATCAGGCTTAAATCCAATCTACCTACTCCAACCATATCTAGGACAATTAGAACCAAAAAAAACTTCAACCCCGATCTCTTTCAGAGAGAACTAAGAGCATGTAATTGGTCTCCCTTAAAATACTTCACACTGGAGGAAGCTGTTAATTACTTTAATTCTAACTTCCTAGCCATACTAGACCACCATGCACCAACCCGATCTATTAGAATGAGAACTAAATCTGCCCCATGGCTTTCAAAAAAAACCAGGCAAAAAATCCATCTCAGAAATAAATACTGGAATAAAAACCCAGTAGACCAACAAAACTTTAGACAGCTGAGAAATGGAACAAAAAAAGCTTTACTGTCTGACAAAAGAAACTACTACTTACAATTCCAGCAAACTAACCATAATAAACCACAAAAGTTCTGGGCGAGTATTAATCAATTATTACACCCAGGTCAATCCATCACACCAAACCCACAATGCACAGACCAGGAGAATCCTAAGCAGACTGCTAATGCCTTTAATACCTTTTTCACTGAGGCCATTCAAACTCTTGCCAGTCAGTTATCTACTCAGAACTTAACCCACCCCCTCCATTTCTCTTCCAATCAGTCCCAACAACATATATTCTTACCCTTATCCAAAAACTGAAACGGTGCACTCATTCAGCAGACCAACTACCCGCTGAATATCTACAAAAGGCAGCCAAATCCATCGCCTATCCCATTTCCATTCTCATCAATAGAACCATCAGTGAAGGACACATCCCTAAAATCTGGAAAGTATCCCATATTATCCTCCTTCACAAGGGTGGGAACTCTACTGAACTCTCCAATTATAGTCCCATAGCCCTTTCTCACTTAGCAAATATCATGGAAAAATGCATCCACAGACAATTGATAGACCACTTAATCCAAAATAACTTACTTTCAAACTCTCCACATGGTTTCAGACCTGTCCACAGCACTACTACTGCCCTCCTTTCCTTTACTGACTGTATTAACAAAAACCGTAACCTCAGTATGCTTTCCTCTGCACAGTTTATAGATCTGTCTAAGGCATTCGATATGGGAAATCACAAGATACTTATAAATATCCTCAAATCCCTGTCACTAGATGCACTAGCTATAAAATGATTCCAGTCCTACTTAGATAACAGACAACAGGCTGTACACTGGCATAACATTCTATCTACCTATCTACCCATTAACATTGGTGTTCCTCAAGGGTCCATATTAGGACTTCTCCTGTTTTCTATAGTTATCAATGACCTTCACCTAGCAATCCCCCAAGCTACATGCATACAATATGCAGATGATTCCACACTTATATGCTCAGCCACATCCATATCTGAACTTCACTCCCTTACCCAAAATGTGTTTAACATGGTTGAACAATGGTTTACACAGCACTGTCTCCTTCTGAACCCCCAAAAAACTAAACTCCTCCTTTTCACTCCTACTTGTAAGTCCCCCCAATAGACTTCACAGTAACATCCAATAATGGTACTCTCATATCCCCAGATCCAACTACCAAACTGCTAGGTATCACAATAGATAACAACCTTAACTTCGACACCCATATTAACAATACTCTAAAATCTATTAATAGAAAACTAGGCTCTCTCTACAGGATCAAACCCTTCCTCTCTCTCCTGCAGCTAGTATAACTATTGCTCACACCCAGCTAATTTCTACTCTCCTCTATGCCTCACCCATATACTCTAATCTCTCTAAAAACAACCTTAATAAAATGGAAAATTCCTACAATAACATAACCAGATTTACTACAGCTAAACCTTTCAGAACCCACCACTGTTTTAATCTAAAGCAGCTAGGATGGCTTGAATTACAAAATCAGCTTAAATTCCACTAACTGACCATTGCCCATAAAACCCTTTACCAACCTACCAATACCCCTATACTATCTACCCTCATTACCCCCTACAACAATCTAAAGACCTTACAATCATCACATAAACTTATTGTAAATATTTGTAAATCAAACAACAGGGTTGGGGACTCTCTTTTCTCTAATACTATTGGAAAATCCTAGAACCTTCTTCCTAATGAACTTTCCTCTCTTCCCCCTATATCACTCTTTAAAACCAAATTGAAACTTTTCCTCAGAACACACTGGTTGTGCCCCTGTACTAAACCGAACTGATCAACTAGCTCTTCTTACTTGGTTCAACCTACCCTCCTCTTCTAAGTAATCAAGTTCCTTTTCTGAATAACAACTTACCTTGTCCTTGTATACTATTACTTACATCTTCAGAATCTCATTAAGGAGACTACTTTTACTAATATATTGTATAATTTCAGCTCCTACTTTTTCTTTATGACTACTTGTATACTAATATATTTTATAATTCAGCTGCCATCTTTTTCTTTATGATGCATTGCAACTACATTTTGTATTGTACTAATTGTATCTGTATATTTTGCACTATGTTATGAATGAATGACCTCATTGATTATTCTCTGTACTGCACCTGCAGTGTTCATTGTATACATTGATTTTTGTATATGTGATTTTGTTTGTTTCCTCTGAGCTTATCTCCCCGGGCCTCTACTGAAAATGGACATATATCCAATTAGACTAGCCTGGTCAACAAATGTAAAATAAAGTAAAATAAATAAATAAATAAATACTCCCTTCCACTCCCTGCTATAGTCACTCAGATTCTATGCACCAATATCTGTCAGATGGCCAGCTGCCTTTTTAGTTTGTCAAGGGAACAGAAAACCTAATAAGATGAAAAAGTTTCTTTAGAAAGAAACATTGATCTACTGTATAAAATGCACTTGCTAAATCAATGTAGAGTACATGAATCTGCAAACCCATGATGATTATAGAAAAACTGATGATTATAGAAAGAGATTCAGTAAGGTTCTGTGCATAGGTTCATAGGTTCATAGGTTGATACTAGGCTATCTGCCCTAGGGCATTTATAAGCCTAGCCAGAATGTGTTTGGCTTTCGCCACCCATTTTAAATTTATTTTGCTATGCCCTTTTTCGAGGTTAGTAGCTTATTCCTGCATGGAAACATCCATTTAAGAGCAGCACGGCAACGCGCCATGCATAATAATGAAGGCACACTGCCTCTGATCCTAAACAGACATGGAGCATGAACGAGTGCAGGGGGTGTGTCAGAGAGCAGAACTCTCACAATATACATGCCCCTGCACTCAGGAAGTGCCACCCAGCAATTATAATGAGCGAGAATGCTCATAGGATGCTGCATACCTCCTAACTGTACAAATCATCGCAGAATGTCCACATGTCATGCCCGTACAGCACCCCAATTGTCCTGGCAAATCACTGGGATGATCTCAGGATTGAAGTCAGTAAATAATGCTTACATTTCAGTGTCTGACTTCAAATCCATCATAAAACATATATTAAAACAAATCCTGTTACTCTAGCAACTGTGCCAAGTTTATAAGAGCAATAATGAAAATATTTCTGCAGTTGTATCACAATTTGTCAAGCTTTGTCCAGATAGTGTGCCTGAAGGGGTTGAGAGGTATGGGGGGGGGGGGGTTGCTAGGATGTCTGCCAAATGTGCAGATGCATGCAGGAATCCATAGCAATAAGTGAAACCTGTCCCTTCCAAGAGAAAACAGCAGTAGAGTTTGTTTTTTTTTATCAAACATTAAATTTAACCATAGGTGCGTGCTTAGCTACAAATACTGTAGCTTAAATGGTGCAAGAAGATAAATAGCAAGATACATGCACTTGCTGCAGTACAGAAATAGGGTAGTGGTCAGAGCATTTGTTTTGTGAGCAGTCATTCATGGTTTGATTCTCACCGTAGTAAATTACATTTTCTATGAGAAATCAGTTTATGAACTTTTTTTTTTCTGTATAACCTAGTAAATAACATATATTTGTGAACTGGAGTACTGCATTAAATGCAGATGTGAGGTGTCATTGTAATAATGTGGTAAAATCCACAGATAAACATAACTGCCCCATACAGTATATGTACACATGAATCAGGGATACAAAATGAAGGTATAATTTGTAATGAATGATAAATCCATAGAGTGTCCAAATCCACCACTTCCCCAAGAGCTATGTTTCATTTCTGTTTAAATTAGTGTGGGGGTAAGCAGGAGTAAACAGTTTTAAGCAGTAGTAAGTGGGTTTAAGCCTGTTTGCAAGGTGGTAAGCCATGTGCACACAGGGTAAGCAATTTTGAAGCTAACTCCCTGTAAGCAAATTTAACCAGAAGTTACCATTGTTTACCATTACGTAAACCTGAGCAAACCCACTTGCAACTGCTTAAAAGTACCTTAATCACTCTGTATCCAACAGCCACTGTCCTTCCCAGCAACAAGACAAACAGCCCTTGCATGTCCTGAACCCAAGACCCTTTACACTCGAGTCACAGTAGTTAACCAGTAAGCCATCACAGCAATACATAAGACTGAGGTATCCCCAAATAGATCCTCACTATAGCAAAATCACAATTTAAATGTGAAAGTAATCTATATACAGTTTAATGTTGTATAACCTACTACATAACATAATATGTGAACTGGAGTACAGCATTAAGTCCAGATGTGAGGTGTCATTGTAATAAAGTGGTGAAATCCCTCAATAAACACAAGGACCCTATACAGTGTATGTACACATGAATCATGGATACTAAACAAATATATAACATGTAATGAAGGATAAATCAATGCCAAACAGCAAATAGTCTGCAAATTTAAAATTAAGCAACGCTAAGCATTGCACACCCCTGCTTAATAGGTGTAAGCAATGTGTAGGCTAGCTAAATCAATTTGCCCATTGGTATAATCCTTTAAGCAATGCAAACCTTAGGTAAGCAGGTTTGCCCCAAGCTTAGCATTTTCAAAACAGTCCAATCATGGCAAAGTGTGGGAAATCAGCCTTATTTAACACCACAGGTGGGAATACATCTCATAACTGATTTCAGCTTCCTCCTGTAAGCATTATGACTGGTGTGGGTGAAGAATAGGTCTTCCAGGCACAGCACTGGGGCATCCAGGGTTCCAAAATCATGGCAGGACTCCTTGTTAAAGACCATGAATAGAGGCTGAATGGCCAGTACCAGGGTAACCAATATGAATTGAAAGCCTGGGACCATCTCGGCCATTACCTCATCACTGTCACTTGCATCCCTCGAACTGGTAAGCAGGTCAGGCATCACTATGCTGACCTGAAATGGAGAAAGAGGGAGCTATTGGATCAGTAGATCCAAGAAGCTAGGCAGATGGGTGATGTCCCAGCCGTGTATCATTCTATTACCTGTTTAATAATTGCCAGCTCATGTATATTATGGATAGATATGGCTAAATATTCCTCTTATGCCTTTGACAGTGGCAGATGAGCGGGCTGTGAATCGGGAAGCCCATGCCTGTAGGCTGCAGAGGCTGCATTGCAAGGCAGGTTAGTAATAATCTTGCATGTACTGTCATAAGAAAAAAATCTAAAAGTATTAGAAAGTGAATTGCCAGTATAAAACCTGTATTGTGTATGGCATACTCTGGAACAAACTACTTATCTATATCAAACAAAGCTCCTCATTAACACTGTTCAAGAAAAATTTTGATGATTGGATGAGAGATATGAAATTCACCCCGGGGATCACTTCTGTGGCTCTGCTCGACAGTGGCACAGGAAAATAATTTTCTTGGGTGGTGAAAGCCAGGGTACCTTTTGGCTAGGCTTATATAGGCCCTAGGGCCAATAGCCTAGTACCTACTTATGAACCTATGATTGTATGTAAATAAAAGGTTAACAGCCTGACAATAAAGGTCTAACTCCTGGACTGCTTGTTTTTACTCTGGCATCATATGGTAATGTAGTCTTGCAATCTCTTAATAGTACTGTTGTATTAAGCACTGTTACCCACACTGTGCTACATAAATAAAATGTGCAAGAATGTCTGTATACGACTGTTGTAATCACAAGGTTATACTGTACAACTGAGAGAGACTTAGACAGAAAACAGTAAAAAGACAGACAACATAATCCAAATGGCACACTCAACTGAGATGTCAAGTGTTGTATTTTTACACACACAACCACGGTTCAAATCCTGAGAGTGATAATACGCTGTATACAGAATCATGCCCCACAACTGTACAAATATTGTCAGAAAGTCCAGAACATTGACGTAAGTCCCCTGCCTGATACCCCATCCCCCTGGCAAATCAGTGGGATGATCCCAGAAGTTCAGGCAGCAAATAATGACATACAACTGATTGTCAGACATCATTACTGTCAGGAATATATCTATAAGAACAAACCTATCACTCTAGCAACTCACCAAAGAGCTATGAGAGTAATAAGCAAAGTATGCCCCAACTCCAACCCCATGTTGTGAAGCTATGACCAGAGTGTGTGCAGTAACAGAGTGAAACGTATGTGCATAATAGTAATATGGAATCTGGTAATATGTGTGGCAACATTCAGGTAGTGTTAACACACATTCCCCCGCAGGTCTGTCAGATACAAAAACTGTGCCTAGAAATTGAATGGCATTGTTAGTGTTGCAGTATCTCTGAATAATAAGGTATTATTTATCACTGTCATCCACACAATGCACATAATCAAACTGTCTAGGAAACTCTGTATAAGAGTGTTGTAGTTACATGGCCAGATTGTAAAAACCACAGGAGACTTACAGACAGGATTCAGAGAAAAGATAATCAGCAGTATTTATATAGCACACTCAACTGTGATGTACCCAGTTTGATCATTTAGCAGACACAGCCATGGTTTGAATCCTGGGAGTGGTAGTAAGCTGTATGCAGAATCATACCCCTCAACTGTACAAATCTGTCCAGAATGTCCAGATAAATGTCCCATATCTGCTGCCTGTTACCCTGTCCCCCTGGCATATCAGCATGATAATCTCTGACATTTAGGCAGCATTTAATGTCATATAACTGACTGTCAGGCCTGTAAATATTTGGAAAATGTCTATGAAAACAATCCTGTTATTGTAGCAACTCACCAAAAAGTTTATGAGGGCAATAGTCAAAATATGTCCCGGTTTCACCTGCATGTTGTCAAGACGTGCCGAGAGTGTGTGCAATAAGAGATGGGGAGGTATGTGCGTAACATCAACCTGAAATCTGGGAATATGTGTAGAAACAGTTAGTGTTCACAAACAATTCCTCCACAGGTATACCAGGTAAGAGGTGTATACTGCAGGTAAAACACAGTTCATGTATATAGTTGTCTACAACCATACCACTGTCCAAACTAAGGCCATAGGGTAGTGTAATAATACCTGTAAGGTACAGATCATGGCACTGACTAGGAAAGTAATGATAACTACAGGGATATACAAGTTGTTAATTGACACCCCCCCCCCCATATCTGCAACAATAGTCTAAATACACAACTCAATCGGTATGTGCACAATTAAATCTACTGTTGGGACATATGTTCTATTGTTTGATAAATATTGAAATTTGTTTCTATGCATGTGCCATGTTGAAATACTCCAACATTGGTGGCATGCCGCTATCAATGTACCTGCATGCGGTTGTAATGGCCACTGTGGTTCCATATATGCATGTGTTCTGTTTGCTATGCAACTGTTCCATATCTGGTGTTTTGGGTTAATGGGAATATTTATGCATGCTGTTATACTAATCCTGGAATATGTTGACTATTACTAACCCACATATGTTTTAAAATTGAAACACCATAGCAGGTTTGGGAAGGCCGGTCCCAGTGGACCCACCTCTCCCACCTCACCTGGCTTTGGCACCAGGCACCAGCACATCTGGGTCCCACCCCAGGACCTCCTCATCCACTGGTCCTGCACCACCTTTGGGTGAAACCGCCTCAAGGGATGGGGATCACTCACCCGGGAGTGGGCGCAGATAGGATACTGTCATCCATCGTCAGGTCCGGGGTCTCGTGCATAGCAAGCTCCGCAGGGAGTTTGGAGATCTGCTCTGCCAGCTTAAGGGCCACGTGGCACATCTAGAGGGTCAGCCTGCCCCTCCTACCCAGACTTGAGCACAGCCACCTTTGGGGCCATG